>NW_020955585.1:0-20733 GCF_003031625.1 Empidonax traillii
ATACCTAAAAACTTAAGCATGTAACTACAACTTTAGCTACCTACATATGCAAAAAATTTAGCTTGGAATAATTTCTGTGCAAGTGAACACCCGTAGTCTACATTCAGTTGCTGGACCTGAAAGACCAATTACATTTATTTCTTAAAAACATTTTCATTCTTCTTTAATAAATGTAAGGTAGTTCATTCACAAATCAAAACTTTCTATTGCATCTGGAAAATCATACAAATCTGAGATCCTTTTTCTGTCTCAAGAACATCTCTTGTTATTTTAGGCTTTAAGGAATGCCATTATAACCTAGAGATGCAGTAAACATGAAAGGTACCTGCCATAGCAGAAGAACTTCTACCTGGAGGTCAATGTGGTATCTGAGTCAACAGAGGTAACACAGACATGGTATTTGTTCTCAGACAACTGCTAGAGAAGTGTAGGGAACAGAACAAAGGACTCTATGTAATCTTTGTTGATCTCACCAAGGCTTTTGATACTGTGAGCAGAAAAGGTCTGTGGTAGATTTTGGAACGTTTAGGATGTCCTCTCAAGTTCCTCAAAATGATCATCTCACTTCATGAGGACCAGTGCTGTCAAGTCAGATATGGCAATGCACTTTCTGAGCCCTTTCCGATAACCAGTGATGTGAAGCAAGGCTGAGTTCTTGCACCAACTCTATTCACAATCTTCTTCACATGATGCTCCAAAGGCCCACAGCAGACCTCGATGAAGACAACGGTATCTACATTCGATATCGTACCGATGGGAGCCTATTCAACCTAAGGCAACTGAAGGCCCACACTAAGACCTTAAATCATCTTGTCCATGAGTTGCTTTATGCTGATAGTGCCGCCCTCATCGCCCACACAGAAGCAGCTCTGCAGCATTTAACATCCTGCTTTGCAGAGGCTGCTGAGCTTTTTGAGCTGGAAGTCAGCTTGAAGAAAACAAAAGTTTTATATCAACCTGCACCTCAGGAAGTCTTCCATCATCCCCATATCACCATTGGTGAAACAGAGCTTAAATCAGTCCAGCAATTTAATTACCTGGGAAGCATCATCTCCTCGGACAGTAAGATTTTTGTAGAAATAGACAACAGGTTAGCAAAGACATACAGAGCTTTTGGTAAACTCCATAAAAGAGTGTGGGAAAACAAACACCTGAAGAAAAGTACTAAGATCAGCGTTTACAGAGCCATTGTACTGTCTACTCTTTTATATGGATCTGAATCATGGGTCATTTACCTGCACCACTTGCGTCTCTTAGAACGCTTCCATCAGCGTTGCCTCCGTACAATCCTAAACATCCACTGGTCAGATTATGTGACCAACATGTCTGTCCTTGAGCAGGCAGCAGTCACGAGCATTGAGGCCATGCTGCTGAGAACACAGCTGTGTTGGGCAGGGCACGTCTCCAGGATACAGGATTACCACCTCCCTAAGATCGTGCTCTATGGGGAACTTGCCACTGGCTGCCGCAAGAGAGGAGCCCTGAAGAGGAGATACAAGGACTGCCTGAAACAATCCCTCAGCCTTGGCCATATTGATCACCACCATTGGTCTACCCTGGCCTCCAATCGGGAGGCCTGGAGACACACCATCTATAACGCTGCTGCTGCTTTTGAGAACACACGCAGGATCACTCTCGAGGAGAAAAGACAACACAGAAAGAATCGCGTCTTGTCGATATCACCTCGGGAGTCTTTCTGTTGTGCCTTCTGCACCTGGACTTGTCTATCTCACATTGGCCTTTTTAGCCATCAGCGCACTTGTAGCAAGCATGGGTAGAGCCCTTCTCAGATCTTCATTCGTGAAGCCTAGCCATGATGATGATAACCTAGAGATGCAGTAAACATGAAAGGTTGAAATAGATGATTAGCTGTACATTATGTTGCTTCTCTTGCTGGTCCTGGAATGGAAGCTCTGCATGATTACAGTTGCAGTACAACTAAACTGTAATACTATCTTGACATATCATACATGCAATTCCATCACAAATCCTTTACTGCCTTTGCTTTGCATAAGGTCTCACTAGCTAAGGTCTTAATTCTGATTGCAGCTGTTCTCCATACAGTCAAAACCGTATTTACCCTCACAAGGGTGCACTGTGTTTTCCCTGTGTTGATTGCTCTCAGTTGACTTGATATGTGAATTTTGGCTTACCCTAGTATAGGACCATAACGTGTATGATGACGATGTCGACCTGAGAAGTGTTTCACAGGCAGAGGGCAGTAAACTTTAGTTGCATCAAAAAATAGACCCAGACTGGGGCCAGGGCACCAAAATTACTCTGAGGGGCAAACTGTACATAACACAACTTGATTTTCAGGTGTGTTTCTATGTGGGTATATTAACAATAAGAGTCAATGGAATCCATGACTGCTGATGGCATAAGAGTGGATCTATAGACTGAGGGGTCATGAGCAGTGATTGTAGTTTTTATTATAGCACTACAGTCTATAGTTTGTCAGTGAAATGGCTAGATGACAAATGATACCTGTGAAACACAGAAATGTTTAACTCCATTCTTGTGCTGTTATCCATACTATCTAGTTAATAAGACCACTCCTCCTGCTGAAGAGCAAGCTTCTGACTAAGTATTTAGAACCTTATTAAAAATAAAAGACTTTCTGAAAAACACCTATAAAAACTGGTAATTTTTAAATCAAATTTTAGCAATGTTTATTTTATTCCTTACCATGCTTCCCTCATGCTATGTACCCGGGGGCCATTTATCATGGAAATAATCACAGAAGCTATTGATAATGCTACCATACAAACACCAGTTGTTTTCCATGCTGCTGGAGACTTTATGGTTCACTTTCACAAAGACTTAATTGAAGAGCACTGCTGAGGAGGACAAAATAGACACTCCTTAGCTTGGTTTGATGAGTTGAAGCTTCGGTGATTCTTTTGTGGAATACTAACAATAGCAAGAATACCATTTTGAACAAATTAAAATTTAAGAACAGCTACTGTGCTGTCTCTCAGTGGGTTAGCTCCTAAGTTATGTTTGGTTGAAACTGATGTTATGATCTTGGCTTTTGTTAAAAGTAAAAAAATAATGACTGTTTTGACTCTTACAACTATTCAGTGTCAAATGTCCATCTAAATGACGCTGACTTCATTAGTTTCCAGAAAAATGAAATTTCTTCCAAAGCAGACTCTATCTAACACCTCTGTAATTTAACTTTGCTCCTTAGGAATTGAAACACTGCTAACAGATTTCATTAGACATTGTGTCCAACTTTTGACTTTGGTAACACATATTTAATATGGTATAGAGAGCAATAGGCCTATACTCCCTGGCGTCAAACAAGAATGTATGATCCTTCTCTTTTTTCAGACAGCTATTCCTGTCCAACTCTACTGCAGAGTGGCAGATCAGTACAGAGAGGACAGCATAGGAAAGTAGTGGATGCAGGGATGACAGCATTGCAGAAGTATGTGACAATACAGAGAATACCAAGAGTATTGTAGAAGCTGAAAACAAGGGGAAGAACTCTGAGGTATGGACATGTGGCAATAGTATTATGTAGAGGTGGTCAAAGATGTCATGCTCAAGTATCTTTTTCCTAAGACAATGGTGTTTTTCACAGAACAATAATTTTTGTGAGAAGATTTGTCATTTTGGGACACATTTTATATTTCTGACATATTTCAAAAAAACAAACTATAGAAATTTTGATAGCTGAATATCTGAGCAAATTTTTTTCCCTGCGAGACAGTTTTAAGGAGACAACATAATTCCTGTGTCTTTTTTATGGGAATAAAAGACTTTTCTCTTTAAAATAATTTATTTGGTATTAGGATGAAAACAGAAAGGGGAAGGGTGCTAAAAAGATGAACAAAAAGGACAGAGCTAAAAAGGAAAATATGAAAAGAAGAAGTGACACAGAATATGTCTGAGAGAATTTTAATGGACAGGGAAGTGATCAAATAACAAGAAAACAAGAAAAGTAAATAAATAGGAAAAAAATGGTGCAAAAACATATGGGCAAAAAGACGTCTTTCTCATGATTCCTGGTAAAGATAGTAGAAGATTTGGTTTTGACACTTTAAGTCTGCCAAGAAACTCATACTGTTTCAGCTAATCTTTTAATTGTTTTCCTCCAATTTATGCTTTTCTTAATGGAGCCATCTTTGAAATCAATAGAAAGAGTTAATGTCTGCATATCAAATCACAAGAAGAAAGCAGGTGTCATTCTGTCTGTAGAGTGGAGGCACAGCTGGGGTGCAGTGTATGCCCACACTGCCAAGGGATGTGGGTTTCAGCATGGCCTTCAAAATTGTAGACTGCATTGCAAGACAGTTGCCGAGCATTTGCAAGTCTGAGGGAAATCCTAGAGCTGAGGATGGGATTTTTTATTTATTTTACTCACAAGTTTTTACTGACCAATCCTTCCCAGCTTCACTATGCTTTGCCCCACAGTATTTATGGTGCTGGCAATTGTCTGTGCCTTTCCCTTTTGTTTTGCCTGAGAACCCCACTGCTATAACTCATGCCCCTTCAGCTCTTCTTTCTCTGTGCCAGTTTTCCTTTGCTACCACAGTTCTGATCCCACCTCCGTGCTTTTCAGCAGCACTCAGAGGCTCCTCAGAGCCAGAGTTCAAAGGAAAACCCAGAGAAGAAAGGCTACCCAGGGCCATGCGTTTGCAGGCTTAAGCCCAGTTTTCAGCTCCTATCAGGATTTATTTTATAATGTCAGTGTGTTACAGCAACACAGTCCTTTCCATAGTCCTCTGAAAAAACCATCACAGAGGAGTTTAAAGGTAAAAACCTACATCCAGTGTTTAGAGGAACTCCTGTAAGACACTCATTTGTGCTCTAAAAATAGGAAATTATGTTGTTAACAGCTGCAATGAAATATATAAAATGAAAGAGGAGACTAAGCACTTCTCCTAGCTGGAAACTTCTGCTGTACACAGCAGCAAAATAGAGACTACAACACAAGGGAGGAGCTACTGTAATTGTCTTTTGCTGTGATCTCTAGATTTTTGATTGAAAGGATCATGTCTGGGGTTCTATGCTCGTTCTTTTCTCATAAGCTCTCAGTACTTAGAAGTCTTTTCTTCCACTCTTAATTTGCCTGGAGCAAGGCTTTTATCTAGACTTTTAGCCAAGAGGCACCTGCTGAAATATTCATTGGTAGAAATTGTGCCATGGGTGTTTTTCCCCATTTGTCCAGTTCTATGTCATTAAAATAAGGTTGAGTGCAATGAAAATAGGATTTGACATAGAAGAATGGCATTCTCTCAAAAACTTTATATAATAGGCAATTAACCCTTTTCAGTGCAAGAATTGAAATACTCAAGACTGCCGAACAGTATCCTCTCTCAATGGCCCTTTTGCACCACATCAAAATGAAATTGAATATTATAACTTTCCTTTGCGGAAGAATAAAATTTTTTTATAAGGACGATTTAAAGATTTTGATATTGCATTTTAATACTGATCTCTACCTAAGCATAATGGTCATTTGAGAAAAAACAAAACCCATGAGCCTTTCAATCTTATAATGAGTACCTAAAGTCCCTTCTTCTTTCCTTCCTGCCTGTTCTTAATACTCAATTGATCATATGAAAGGATTCAAAAAATATTTTTGTTTGGATTTGGGTCCAGGAATGAAAAGTATTCAAAAATCTCAAAGGATAAAAAATTAAACTGAATCAAAGAGGACCCCATTATACACAATTAAACCTTGGATGGTTTTGTCCTTATACAAAGTTGACCTCAAAGCTCATCTGTTAGCGTTACTTTGAGCATGGTCAGGTGAACTCTGGGTGAACTCTGTAGGTACCTTCTGATAAAAATCATTCTGTGATTCTAATTTATTATTCTAATAGAGGCAGATAATGTACAGAGAGGAGTAATTTTTTAAAAAACAGAGTTTAAATTTAATCAATTTTTCAACAGCAGGACATAAAACAAAAGCCTCCAGTTTGATATTATTTCACACTGTATTTGAGGGGCTAATCCTAGGCCTGATCTGAGAGTCTTCCCAAGAATGCAAATCCAACTACATATAAGACATTTCCTTGTAGACATATTGGAAATTTCTATGCATTTACTTGCAAGGTTCCTGTCAGATTTTGTTATCTGATAACACAGACATAATACTTTAACAATTTTTCTCTTCTCTAAAGATCTCAAAATACATGAAGAACAGTCAGAAATTAAATCGTGTAAAGCTCTTTTAAAATGGGGAAATATTTCATTGTTGCCATGTATTAGTATAAAAACAGACATAAAGAAATCAAGCCATTTTCTCAAGATGTTGTAATGAAAATAATGGGCAATTACAGTTGTGCATCTGAATTGCATTACAAATGACTTGCAACCTGTGAGTAACAAAGGCTGGAACTGTTTCATATGATATCTCTGCTTCCTCAGCTATCACAATTCTGGACTGTATAGAAAAAACTTTGTTTGCTTAGATAACTGTTAGCAAAACTTCTACAACTCAATGACAAGAATTTTTTTTTTCTCTTAGAAATGCTTATTTGTTTAAGTTGCATTTTTTAAAAAATTTTAGATGTATACTTTTGTTTATCCTTATTCAGCACATTCTCTAACATGTGCATTGAAAAAAAAAAAAAATTAAGTCCAGGATTTAAATATTTTAAAATTAAGCAAGAGAGTTAGGCAATTAAACACTGGTTGGCATTCGGTTGATGGGAAGAAATCCAGACCCATAAGAAATAATCCCTGGGTATCTGCAATCTTCCCTAGATAATATCTGGAGGAATATATAAATAGATACATAAACGGATAAATACGTGGAAGACGCTATTGAATGCCTCAAGGTCTCTAAAGTAAGGCACTTCTGTGTCTCAGCTAGAAATTTCCAGATGGCAATTCCAGTAATTCAGTGCTATCTGAGTCCTGTGCCAGTTTCTGATGTTTCTTTTTGAATTTGACCACAAGATTTCTCAGAGTAGAGATGGAGACCTGAATCAGGAGCTTTGAGGTTCATGCATGCAAACTTCATGGGAGCTCTGCAGTGCACGCTTTGCTCTGTTAGGCACAGACACTGTCCATGCTCTGTCCTGCTTTATTCCAAAAGGAAGTAAGTACAGGGAGAGATCCAAAAGCTTTGATTCTTTTTCAGCCTTTACCAAGCAGAGAATGATAAATTTGGCTTGGAGTCTGTAACCTTTTGGACTGCCAAATACAGAGAGAAAAAATTGCAGCAACTTCAGTTGGTTCAGATTTTTCCTAAGAGGCATGAGAGGAGAACTTGGCTTTCTAAGAGTAGTGTGCTAGGTTTCCCCTTTTTGGTAACACAAGACTCTTATTTCAGTCTTTCTCCAGTAAAAAACACGAGAAAAGGCATTGTCAGTAGGACCTTGCATTCTATCACAAGGCTGTACATGTATCACCAAACTCTCAAGTACCTTAGAGTACATCTGGAGATATTTTACTGAAGTCAATGGCTGTGGTTCCAGCTTTACAGAAGCATCACTGGCAGCAGATTTAGGCCTTTGGCTGCTTTTTTGCAGACTTTTCTCAGTGCATAGTAGCATATGTGCTATTTCAAAAGAAAAAAAATCATAATGTTACCATGATAGAAGCACAAGTGCAGCCAAGGGTTTTAGAGAACAGTTCTTGATTAGATCAAAATTGCTTAAGACAAGACTGACTGCTTCATTGACTTAATGCAGCTGTAGGATCTGAAAGATTCTGATGGAAACAGTACCAGTGTTCTCCACAGCCTCCTTTAAAACCAATCTCCTACATTCAAAAAAAAAAAAAAAAAGGAAGTAAGGAATGAACTACAAGAAACTGCAGTAAATGAGAAGCAGAGTTTTAATGGATAAATGCAAAAGTATTTTTATAAAGCAAAGCAAATAACCTGATAACTGCTTAACACCACTGAACATCAGTCAGAAAATTATAATCTAATAAAAAGGCAGTTGACAAAATTGGAAAATGAACTTTCTCTACTACTCAACTGTACTCAACTGTGCTCTGCCCAACCTGACATGGTAGTAGCAGAATAAGCTTCACTTAACCCTCAGACAGACTGGAAGGATTAGAAGTTAAATACAGCAATTCTGATTATGATAAATAAAAAGAGATGAAGAGTAGCAGTAAACTACTTTGCAACCCAAGAGTATGAAAACATTTAAAGTTTATGGTTCTGGCACAAGAAAGAATGATCATGATTACAGCTGGATTGCATTTCAGTATTTAAATTGTGATCTTTGATTGGACACAGTTTTTCTAACTGGAAAAGCAAATGCGTTCCAACTTTTTTTTGGTGTTAATTCACTTATTAACCAATTGAACAGTGACTTTTCCAAATATATTCCCAATATTCAGTATGAATTGGCTGGTTGTGGTCAATGCTCCTGCCAGTGCATTTGGATATGCAGATATGGGATATGCAGACCTTCAGAATTAATTAATTTAAAACTCCAAGTGAATATTTATGGAGCTGTTCTGCAATAACTTCTACTCATATTAAAGACATAGATCCCTTTTGGACAGTTGCAGGAATCCTGTGTGTGTATGGGTCTGCTTGGGAAAAAAAGGAAATCTTTTCCTTTCCCTACACATCAGCTTCTAAAATGGCCTCTTAGGAGCATGTGGTGTATACATATGCAAGTACATACCACACAGCCTTTCTGACATTTTTACCTCATTCTTTCCATCTTGTACTGACAAATTCACCTGAAAAAAACTACTCGTTAATGGTTTCTAATGTACTTTAATTTTTCATCCTAATAATGACAAACAATGAGTGGCAACAAGGAGAAAAGTTGTTTCAATACCGTTGTTATTTACTGTCCCTTTTATAAAAATCTCTAAAGAGTAATTAGGTAAAACACACACTGTTACTTTTAGTGTAGCTGTGGACAAAATATTACTATTACATCTCAAATTCCGTCACATATTACACTGACTCAAAAATCAGCAAATAGTTTTGGTCTTGAAAACTGAACTAGAAATTATTTTTAGCAGACTATTTCTAATACTTTCATTTACATTAAAGAAGCTTCCACTAAATTTTTAGTACATCTGCAAGCAGACAGTTCTTAAATATTGCAAAAATAATAATAATTTTTTAAAAATGCATTATATTCAATGGCAATAAATGAGTTGTTTTTCTGATGCAAATAATATCTTGCATTCATAGTTCTCTCAGGTTTGTTATTTCCAAGAACTAAAGTGATTCTCTGTGACAGATACAGTTTGTCCTTCTGCTCACTGATATCTTTAAGGCAGATAAAATATAGGATCTATACAGTACCTACACTTACCCCTGAAATTAGAAATAACTTACTACAGACATGGGAATTTCACATGAGTTGACAGAAGTGCAACAAAAACATCATATACCACTTCCTTCACACAAAGACATTGATACAAAAAAACCAAAACCCACATACACTCCTAAAAAAAGAAAATCAAGAGGTTACTATTAGTTAGTGTCCAGCTTTGAGGTTCCATCAGAAACTGGATATGGAGGAGAACAGCAGCACATCTGAAAAAATCGCTGCAATCACAGAGTCTGTAGGTGATTGCTTGGCATGCTTGGGTTCTTCAGCAACTTGCATCTCAAAGGATTTACCCCACAGAGAGTGAGGATACAGCTCTCATTTGTACTGAGAGAGTTATTTGTGGAAAACCTGGGCACTATTGTCTTGCCAATCAGCTTCTGAAAGTGCAAGGTCTTCTCTTTCATTAAGTCAAACTAGACTAAAAACCTACTTAACATCAAGATCAGGTTCATGCAAAAAGAAATCTTACAGAGTTATTATCAAGTCACCATTGTCTTTTCCAGGGATGGAAAAGACTGTACAAATCCTTTTGTCGTATAGAAGTGGCCACAGAAAATTACAAATATTTCCTCACTTCCTTTTCCTGAAAATCCCTGTGGATTTTGCTTTATTCATTTGAATTCATAGATAGTACTTCTCTAAAGTAGCAAAGATTTATTTAACTATTTTGTGTTTAAATATGGAGCTGAAAACTCTAATAGCAATTTAATTTGACTAAATACTTACATACTTTATGGTCAATCATCCAGATCTTTTACAAGGTTCCTTGGCTTTGGAATTACTAATCTCAAATGGTACTATATATGAGCCTTGTCTGACATGACATATATTGAAAGAAACTGTGGAACGATCACTTAGAGATGAGAACCTTGCTACAGTTTTAGTGAACCAAAGCTAAGAGGCAAATTATTCAATTATAGTAAATTTACAGTAGCTTAATATTTGATAGAAGTGGTTCTTCTATCATCAGAGCATCATATTGAAAACCCTTGAGCAGCAAAATAGCTCCAGAAATGCCAAGGATGTTTTAGGCACTTATTAAGAAAATTCATCTGTCTTGATTTTTTTATGAACACTTTGGCTTTTTGTACAATAATGGCTATGGAGACATTTTTGTTTAGTGCATTGATGCTCCAATTTAGCTTGGATAGCAATGCACTAGAGGGGACAAAAAAGCAGTATTAGTGCAGGTAGGTTATGGTAGAAGCTGTGGCTCCATAATTAACCCAGGGGCTGTAAGTGCTCTGGCAGTAGAAGCATCTAATGCAAAGAATTCTGCTCTCCTTTTTCAGTACAATATATTGAGAAGTCTGCAGTGCGGGGAATGGTGTCAGTCTCGATTTTTTCCCCAAAGTACACCTCAGGTCACTGTTTTCCAGTCTGTTGTATGGCTGCCTCTATAGGTCCAACAAAGGGAGACAGGACTCTGATAGTGAAGTCAACCAAGAGAAATAGTTTTGTTGGGTAAGTGGTACAGACTCATGAATTTGAGAACACTGAAGCTTACAACAAGATTTCAAAGGTCCCTCTTTTAAATATCAATGATTTGTCAGTCTCCTTCTGAAGCCATATATTAGGCTTATATTCAACATTGGATTTAATGCTTGTATAAATACAAGAGTAACAGATTGCAGTGTCTTTCAGCTCACCAATTTATTCTATATTCAGCAATCCAGATGCTCACTTTCCAAAATGGAGGATATCATCATGTACAGTCTCAGCGGTGATGCAGTTATAGCACAAATATGCCAGAAAACCTTGTACAGGGTAACTACAGCTGCTGGTGACAAAGTTGTGAACATCAATTTATTCTAAGGATCATCTCCCAGGTTACTTGCTGTTTTCACTAGGAAATTAAAGAAGTTCTACGAATGGTCGGGAAAATTTAACATCCTGAGCTTGGATGAAAATATTTATTTACCAGTACTAATTCCTGCTTACCCTCAGACTTCTTAGAATTGGATAAAGGGTCAGGCCTTTCTTCTTCTCCCTTTGAGTGTTCTAAAAAACGTTTAGCAAAAGTTCATGAAAACCAGTATTCTATGTTCAGTACTTTAAGTGAAAGGATAATGCGTAATTGAATATGATAAAGATGGGTTTTTTTTCATAATACGTGCACCAAGCTGTTCTTTGGGAAGTTATTTGCAGTTAGGAGTGTACAAAAAATTGCTAAAAGGAAACTATAAAAATCCTAATTTTCTTTTTTTTGTTTTACTTTGGATTCCTAAATTACTCTTGATGCATATCAGCAGCAACCAATCAGCATCAGCAAATGATGCCTAGAGTGCTTAGTCATTTATCATGGAACTAACTCTGTGTTATATTTACTTCTATGGCATTTATAGTAAGTTGCATTGCAGTTTCACTTGATTTAGCTACTTATTTATTTTTAAGTCTGAATATAGCAGACTATACTTTTGCTATAGTGCAAAAGATATGTATGATGTTATTATTGTTACTATTGTCACTTATTAAGATAATCCTTCTCTTTTCTATTTTTCTCATTGTAATGGGCAATTTATGTCTGACTAAGCAAAAAGATGCTATCCGTGAAGTGGAGAAGATAGCGTGTTTTTCTTGCCTTTTAACCCAAGAATTGTCAATTTCTTTCTGTCATAGCAGGGCTTGACACTTAGGGTAGCTTGAACCTGCTTTGCATACTGTGCATTCTTACAACAGCAGCATTAATTGTGACAGGGGCTAATTATAATTTCCACTCCCCCTATTCAACTGTTATTTTTGATGAGTTCCAGAACGAGTAGAGGAAGTTTAACTAAAACCAGATTAAGAAATTAGTTTCCAATTTTGGAAGATAAGGAAGGAGAATATATAGATTGTGACAGGTACTTCCTGTGTGTGTTTATGAATATGGTATGTATATATTTACACTTTTATTCTTTTGTGTTCAATACACAACTGTTTGTGACTTTGTAAAATTCAAGAGCAATACATGCAAGTGACTGCCAGGTGTTCCTTCAAGGTATCCATCCAGATCCAAGTGAAGCTAGGAGACACTCTTTCTCATGGCTTTGTTTGATATTAACTTCTATTTTTACGTACATGGGGTGCAGATGAGTATTTTTGCAATATGGAAATAGGATATAACAATTAACCTCCATCCAGATTAGCCAGCTCCTTTTGATATTTGTCACCTGATATGTAAGCCTTTCTGAAGTCAGGTGAAATCCTATGAGCCAAAGATGCACACGTCTACTGGGGTAGACTGTAATTAAATCTGCAGTGTGGAGACTTGAACATACAATCTGTATTTGTTATTATTATCCTCACTAAATATTTATATTGCAGTAACAAGTAAGAGCCTCACTCAAAAACATTGCCTGTTATGTACCACTTCCAAATAAGCCAGACTGTTCTGGTTTGCAACATCACACAAAGGTACAGTGGTATTCATCAGCTGAACTAAGAAGTGAACAGGTCTGTTTGGTACCGCTCTTGTGTCCTCATCACTGAAAATGCCTCCTGACATATTTATAAATTATGTTTCTCAACACAGTGCAACACAGGTGCCAGGTAAGAAGAACATAACTTTGCAGCCTAATGTGACAAACCACCTTGTCATGTACCATTGGCTCCTTTGACTGAGAGATGATATTGTTCTTAGTGCAGATACTCTGAATTTTCTCATAGTTGCCTTGTGCTCATGATCTGGCTATATCCATGTATTCCATTTAGATTAAAACTCTGCATAACCATGTTCTGTGTTTGTAGAGCACCTATCAAGGGATGAGACCCTGATTCCTGATTAGGGGTCCTAGTGGAAGATGCACTATGAATGATTGTCTAAAAATAGCACACCAAGGACAATAATAACAGTGTAGAAAAACAAACCAGCAAAAATAACCACAAACAAATTAAAACAGTCTGCAAATAAATTTTAATTAATAATGGCAAATAGTTAAAAGGCCTCAACTCAGTATAAAAGAGACAGTGCTTCTGTTTATTACAGCTTTTATTCATGTGTTTAACATTATGTATATGGGAAGCCTCAAGATTTCAAGAATAATAGTCATTTATTTAAAAATTAATTTGAACTTAGTGGAATACAGCCTTAATGAGGAGAACTTGGAGAGTTTAATGTGCTCAATGAATTAAACACCTGACAAACTACTTATGTCATCTTGAAATGTTGATCCCAACTATAATCATACCAAACTTGTCAAGCTGTTCCCAACTGAGGCAAGTTGTAGGGTTGTCTGTGCAGTATATGTGCAGATATTCAGCCGGAGAACAGCCTACCTCAAAGTTAGTAAAACTCCATGAATCTTTGTGTCCACTGACTTGAAGGGGAAGTTTTTCTTGTAGCAGGCTCAAAAGATAAAGTGTTCTACTTTTGGAGGAAGGAGAGAGTTCCTGAACATGAAGTCAAAGGGAATTAGTCAAATTGAGAGTGGGAAAAACTTCTAAAAGCAGTAGATTGTAACGAATTCCATCACTAGCAAAACTTGTGAGGAACCCATGAAAAGCGACACTTCCTTCATAATAAGTTTTGTATCAATATATCAAGACAATGGACATTCTCTGTGGTACGTTGCTCTGAGCAGTGCACTTATATTAAGAGAGATGTTAGAAAGCTGATTTGATGGCAGAATATTCTGGGGCTTGTAAATGTTGAACGAAGTCACTTAAGGTGGTCCAAAGCTCTTCCTTTTACATCTCACTTTTGCATGCCTCATTTATTCCTTCAGTCAGCACATTCTAATGGTGAATGAGGGCACTGTTTGATTTAGGTTATTCTGGGAAAAATCCAAGCATTCACTTCAAACCTGAAAAGCTAAACTTTTAACCAGAAATTCCATAAATTACTGCACGTGGAAAGACTATGACATATATTTTGCTGTCTCAATCTAGACTGATGCATGAGGATGAAGACTAGGGAGTCTTCAATCATTTGTTCTCTTTTCTTTCTATTTTTTGTGTTAGTTTTACACTTAATGAGAATCATGGAAGGCAGACATTCTGCTTTTAGCAAGCAATATCACAAATACAGCTTTGGTTTCTACCTGACTTGTTCTTTAATTACAGAAAATTAAATAAAAGAACTTCCCCCATTCTTCTGGTGTTTGGGAAATGTTCAGACACTCTCTTAAAAGTGCAGAACTTTAGTGCCTTTAGGATATAACAATGCTTTATTTGGATTCAAGTGATTAAAGAGCTAATTTTCTTAGTGGGAGGTTAGTACATTTATACAGAGAAACTGCATTACAGGAATATGGATACATTTGAGTTCCATGGGGGCCCAGGGAATTCCAAATTCCCCTCTCTCTGCTTGTAGCAGCAAAGACCATAAAAAAGAAGGAAAAAAAACCTCTCAGTATTTTGTATCTTCTGAGTCTGGTGTCTTCTATATAGCTGGAGACAGTTACATTCATTTTTCCCCAGGGGACTAACTTTTTCTGAAGTAGTCTGTTTGGTCTTTTTAATTGTAAAGTCATAGAGTTAATTTCCTCTGCATTGATTTTCAAATGATGCTGTAAATGTGAGGTTCAAACTCTGTTTCTGTCTAACTGATTTGGTTGTTTAGTACTTCTAAACAAGTTTGATTTCATCCAAGCTAAAAATTTGAATAAAGCAAAGATCAGAACATAAAATCTGGGAAATACTGCATGGTTTTTTATTGTGCCATAGAATTTTTCCAATAAAAAGAAAGGGGCTTTATAACTCTAATATTTTCTATTCTATATACAAAGCAGAATTGCAGCAAGTATTTGGAAACATTATTTCTTATTTTTTTGTGCTGTACCTATTTGGTGAATTGTGTGATGATGCCATTCATTTTCCTGATAAAAAAAGCTATTTGAATGCTTTTCCACAGTATTATTTGGCAGGAGAGTTCTAGATGATGAAGGGTATGGTTGAAAGCCAGGCAGGCATTTCACTGAAGAGGAACGGAAAGAGTCAATAAGGAACTTGGCCTGGATCTGAGAACTAGGACATTTAGGCTTGCAGCAATGTCACCTTCAGTGATTATTTCTCATTGGCTTGGGTTCATCTGAAGGAAGACATCTCCAATAGAACTTCTGGTTCTTGTATTACCCCAGTACTAAGTTTGAGTGAATGAGTTGTTTGCTGAGTGGAAGGTGTGAACCTTTAAGCACTGTCCAAGCTGAAGTGAAGCATCTCCTGTCAACCTCTGGAAGTCTCATGATGCTCCTCTGACAGTGGAGCCACAGTTGCATACCCTGCACACTCCTTCTGCTGGTGGTTCCTGTGGGATATCCAAAGTGCTGGCACTGTATTTTGGAGAGGAACTTATTCCACTGTGATGCAGATAGATGACTGCATAGGATGCCAAATAATGAACTAGAAGGAGATTCCCTCAACAATAGCTTCTTTTTACTTATCTACCTGCCACTGAAAAAAAAAATTTTTCCTGACAATATTTCAATGCACTTCTCAAGTAATAAATAAATGGTCTTTAATTTTCTGTCTGAGTGCTGGGCAGGCAAACCTTGGCTAATTACTGATTAGGGTTTAAAGAGCTAACCAATGCTGGGTACAATATCCAGGCAAATCAATTGTTTCAATCCCAGTCTGAGCTCTACTCTGATTTTATAAGGATTGTTGTATGAAATAAACTCCATTACCTGGAGAAGAGAGTAGGAAATACTGTAGATATTTTATATTGTTGTTTAAAAGCTGAGAAGATTAATGTTAGATCCTTTATGTGACACAGAACAGTAATCTGAGTTCAGGCAGTTGGTTTATTGAAGGAAAACCCTTTTTTTGTCTGCATTCCAGGATTTAAAAGAAAAAATAGAAGCTGGGACTAGAGCCAGACTGAGGAGAAACGATGCAGTCTGTCAGCAAGCCCTCAGGTAACAATATCATAATTTATAAATTCTACCAACAATAGGATAGTAATTAAAGATGTAAGTTTCCCTTTTCCTGTCTCTATTTTCATCAAAACAGATTTCAGAATGCTAAACTGTTTGTGTGTGTCCCAAAGCAAGGATTTAAACCCAAACCAAAAAAATGTCTCCAAAAAAACCCCAAAGAATCAAGCCATACACAAGGGCTCCAGTTTTGCTTCTGTTTTGACTTGCTCTTATTACTTATGCTGTAATAGGCTGGTGGCGTGTTGGACTTTCTGACTTGTATCACTGCATGATCCAGAATTACTTTCTTAAAAAGTCAAGTCAGAGCATTTGGTGATTTGTTTTTATTTAAAATGAGAAGGAGCACACTGGCCCAGATCTTGTTTTGTTCCTTAGGGTTTGTGAATTTGCCCTTATGAGTTCCATCCTTTCTGTATCTAGTGTTTGGACCATTAATTCATATAACTTGGGCTGAGTGAGCAAAGAATGGGGCTATATGTGGGGAACAGAAATAGTTGGATGGTATAAAAAGACCCGCTTCCCCAGATTAGAGCAACCCTGATAATTTCATACTCTAACTGTGTAGGATCATGTTGAATAATACAGTGAATTTATTGTTGGCAAATGCTGATGTTTTAGCGACATACAAGTACCACATCATTTTTCTTGGCACTAATTAGAGTCTTTTAAATGCCTATCTAATTTCTACTTATTTCATTTGTAATGTCCTTGAATTATGTACATTGTTTCATGTAATGTTTCTACAGTGTCCAGCACAGAAGAGCTCTATTTGTGATTGGGAATGAGATGGTAGAGCAATAATAAAACCAATAATATTAGTAATAATAAATTAATGATATCAGTTTGTACTATGATCTTGTCAACACTCATCAGTTAAGCAGAGTTGGACTAGTCTGATAGTTAAATGGCAGGCTGTCAGGGAACACTTCTGTTTAACAGATGGTACTGAACAAGTGCCCAGGCGTGGTACAAGGACATCGTGTTGTACCAGGTTCCACCAGACATAAAACTGAGGTCTTGACCACTTACAGCCATAAATATTAAATGCTGTATAAAATAAGTACAGTAACCACAAGGCTTGACTGCAGTGCCAATTAGAATCTGCAGAAAGATTTCTTCTGAGTGTTGGTTGCTGAATCTGATCAATATTGGCCAGTTCAATTTTTGAGATTCTCTCTGCTAGGTTACATCATTTAGCAATGCTGCCCTGTAGAGCCCCTAAACAGATCCTGTGTGTCAGTCTGGGTTTTTCAATAGTGAATGATGTTGTCTCCCTACCTACAGATCTGACAGATAGTTAAACAGTACTTCATACCTAGGAGCTGGCCTTCTAGCTTTCCTTGGGAAAATGCTGAATTGCAACTATCAAGGTATTTGAAATGGCTTTGTGACTAAAAAATGTGTATTTTCCAGGAGGGAAGTGATGTATTTGATTTTAACTTCCCTATTTTCAATTATAACGGTTGATAGTAATTTCAGTGGCTTCATTTGACTTACACCCCTTTTACTCATGAAGAAAGAATAAATGAGGTTTAAAGTTGGACAGTCTTTACAAACATATCTCCTTTTTCCAGAAAATTCTCCTTTTTTATTTTTTTCTCTTTCACACCAAAGGAAAGAATCTGATTTTAAAGTCAGTTTGTTTTTCTTCTTTAGGCCTTAACAAACAGTTCAGGAAATAATTCAGATCTACCCAAATTTATATCCTGATGAGTAAGGGCTGTTTGGATTTACTGTGCTGTTTCTTCGGTGGCTCTTGGTGACACGTTTGATGATGTGAAGTATGACTGATTAGTCTACCTTCAGTGTGACTTGTTAGTCCTCAATTTAGGAACAACTGGGAGTATATATTGGTTCACACAGCCACTAGGGTTGCCTCTGACCATAACATCCTGCAAAACTTCTGTGTAATGTAAATCATTCACATAAAAAACAGGTAAGTATCAAAATATGTCTAGTATTTCCTTGTTCATGATTGTCTTTTTTGCTTTCATAGCCTGCAGGCAACATCCTTCAGGACTCATATATATGTCTTTTCCTGAGTTGAAGAAAATACTAATGATTTTATTGGACAGTCCTTGCAATCATTACTACACTGACAGTACAAAAAGATATCTGAAAACTGACATCCTTTTAGATCCACTTGTTTTGCTAATCTCACTTCGCCCAGCTGCTTAGCCTGCATGTAATACCAAATATTTGAATTTAGGAAAAATGAGAAATTAGTAGGAATGTGTATTGGTTAATGAAACAAAATCCTAAACAAATAATGTCACAGGTTGTAATTATTTAAAACTCCAAAAGATTCTGGGGAAGGCAATAAAATAAAAAATAATAGGTGAATTCATGAGCGCTGCCATCACCATGAATACTACCATGACCTCATCGACCTTCTTTCCAAACAGTGCTACTTACTCATTTTGGGATTCAGTTCACAGTCGCTCTCCTGGCCTTTAATGGAAGTGAATGACTTTGGGGTATAAGCAGGGCATGATTATAATACCATAATGAACTACCTCCTGCATCTGTATCCCTTACCTTGTACTAGAGGGAATTAGAATGACCTCAGCTGTATGTCATAGGCTGTTAGCAGTGAGCCCAGGTACGTGAGGATGAGCTTAGTGTGAACATGGGAATATGTAGTGAACTGTGGGCTGGATCCATAAAAGGACCTAGGTCATGCAACATGCAATTTTTAGGTGCCTAGCAGCTTAGCGAAATTCACAGTCCCAAGTGTTGTAGGCAACATGTGAAATGCAAGGAGTGAGGAATCTAGAGATGAATCCTTGAAAACCAGGATGCTTCAGGCATTTCATAAAGCCCATATCAGATAAGAAGCTGATTTCTTCTCTCAGAGACCAAGGGTCTCCTGAAATTCCTAATCACAGTGGACCTGGGCACCTAGCTCTGGGTTAGACTTTCCTTGTGAGGAGTCGTACAGAAAGTAATACACCTTCAACCCAAGCCCTTGCTTTCAGACTGCTCTCCAAAAAGTCAGGGAGTAGCTTTAAAATTTTAACCTCTTCGATCTGCAGCAGGGACTGAAGACTTTTTTTTTTCCACATCCAAGAACAATTGCTCTTAGTGAAGAAGTTAAATACTGTATATATAATTAAAGACTCAGACTTTGGCAGCAGATGAGTGAGATCTTTGCAATGATTAAAATTTAGATTGATTTGCCCCAAATCCCTCTGCAGAGCTAACCCTGAGAAAGCACTACATTTGTAACCTGTATCTAGTAAGATTTAAATTTTGTAGTGGCTGTAACAGTGAAGCTCTCTGAGTTGTGCAGCATAGCAATGAAATCTTAGATGACCACTGCATTTGGCATACTCACCTAATTAGCATAGTCTCACTCTGTCATAATACTGTAGATGCCAGTAACTTTAACATTATATCTGGGTAAACTGAGGAATGGGTAATTTCTGACTTGCACAAAATCATATGAAAATTGCAGAAAAAAATGTATACATATGAATCCCTTTTTGTTTGTATCTCTCTGTTTTTTGTTTATAGCTCACCTTCTTTGTTGTGTAGATATCTGCAGGAAGGCAAAGTATCTTTGAGACAATAGTTTTTGGGTGTCACATAAATTTGTGAGAGATTCTCCTCCAAAGGTCAGATCCTCATGAAAATAAAAATGGAAGTTAGCTAGCTCTCAAACCCAGGACTGTTTGGAGGATACTCAGTCCTGTCTAGTTTTTTGCTCTCAGGCCCACACCCATTCCTGGAAATGTGTTCTCTCATGTTAGGAGCTCTGGTCTAACCACCCCAACATATAAGGTTATGAAAGGATTTGCTTAAGGCATTTTTATTTTTATCCATGCAAGCAGTCAGGAGAAGAGGAGGGAGGTGATAAGAGGGAAAGAAATGATCTTGGATTTAACATGGATGAGAAATGTGAAAATGTGTAACTCTCAAATGCTTGTGTTTGAGAGACAGTGTGGCTTCAGCTTAAGAATGAATGAAAGAGACAAGTGATGTGTGGTTTCTTGTTCAGAATGAAGTAGGACAAGAAGAAAGGTTTGGGCAAGGGATTTGACAAATAAGCTTGAGAAATAATCTAACAATTGTGGACTGGGCAGACTATAAAGAAATACGGCACATTCTCATCTTCTCTAATAAGGGGGAAAAACAGAGTAAAGATGAAACAAATATATCTGTTGACGGAAGGTTTCTAACCAAAACATTAGACCAACAAAATTTGAGTCTGAATCTCCTAAAGTCAATGCAAAGAAGAATAACACAAGGTCAGTGCTTTTTTTTCCAGCTTTCATTTCAGCTATCTGGTCAGGCAGTGTATGTTAAAAGCTTTATTTTCAGTCAGTGTTAAGTGAATGTGCAGCTAGAGATGCACCAAAATGATGATATTAAAGTAAAAATATATCCCTTGAGAGCATGCCTCTGTACCTCCTTATCCCTCCAGCACAGTTAGAACTTCTTCTGGCCAACAAAGCCAATCTATAGCTATTATATCTCTTTGTCTCTTTTCATATCTCCTAATAGAAGCACTGTTGTAGCTGCTGGCTAGAAAATTAACCAAGTGAACTCTCTCTGTCTGTCTCTCTCTCTTCTCATCAGATTACTGGAAAAATTTA
>NW_020955585.1:21185-119025 GCF_003031625.1 Empidonax traillii
GATTACTGGAAAAATTTAACAGTCTATGCCTCTCCCTTTTTTTTCTTTATAGGCTAGTAGCACACTGGAGGGGTTTAGACAGGAACAGTTTAACTCCCATATATCTCATGTAGTCTTCAGTCTAGTTGGTGGACACATCCTTATTCTCAGCCTCTGGGTGGAAAGAAGGGTAGAGTGTGTAGTTAGTTCCAAATGGTGATTCAAGAATCTGGTTCATTAAGAGAAAAGTAAAATAGAAAGCAGCAAAACTGAGAAGAAGCCAGGAGACAAAGCAGTGATCTACTGGCATTTTGCTGAGGAGTGTTTTGTTTGGGGGAAGCTGAGATACAGTGTTCCCATTCAGGTTTGTGGGAAAGTGCATAAGCATTCTAGTTAGAATGGATGCAGCTGAAGATCCAGCTTCCTGTATACTTTGTTCTTGCAAAACTTGAACTAGTGTCTCTTCCTGCTTTGGTTCCCTGTCCATTCTGTTGGATTCCAAAAGTTGTAAAAAGGATCATAAAATCATAGAATGGCTTGGATTTGAAGGGACCCTAAAGATCATCTGGTTACAACACCCGTACCATCCAACTTGGCCTTGAACACTCCCCATCCCAGTTGTGGATGCCCCATCCACAGCCTCTCTGGGCAACCTGTTCCAGTGCCTCACCATCCTTACAGCAAAGAATTTCTTCCTTATATCTAACTTAAACCAACTCTCTTTCAGTTTGAATCTATTCCCCCTTGTTCTGTCACTACACGCTCTTGTAAATTGTCTCTCTCTGTCTTTCTTATAGGCTCCCTTCAGGTACTGAAAGGCCACAGTTAAGTCATCCTAAAGCCTTCCCTTCTCTGGGTTGAACAATCCAAATTCTCTCAACGTTTCCTCATAGGAGAGAAGCTCCATCCACCTAATCATCTTGGTGTCTCTCCTCTGGACTTGCTCTAACAGGCCTATTTTCTTTCTGCATCGGAGACCCCAGAGCTGGATGCAGCACTCCAGGTGGGGTCTCACCACAGCAGAGTAGAGGGGCAGAATCCCCTCCCTCAACCTGCTGTCCACTCTGCTTTTGATGCAGCCCAGGACACAACTGGCTTTCTGGGTTGCAAGGGCACTTTGCCAGCTCATGTCCAACCTCTCACCCACCAGCATCCCAAAGTCCTTCTCAGCAGGGCTGCTCTCAGTCTGTTCATCCCCCAGCCTGTATTGATAATGGGGTTGCCCTGACCCAGGTGCAGCACCTTGCACTTGGTCTTGTTAAATCTCTTAAGATGCCCGTAGACCCACTCATTGAGCTTGTCCAGGTCCCTCTGGATGGCATCCTGTCCTTCAGGTATGTCAGCCACACCACTCAGCTTCTGTTATCTGCAAATTTGCTGAGTTTACACTCAATCTCATCAACTATGTCAATAATGATGATATTAAACAGTAATTTTTACAATACTGACCCCTGAGGGACACCACTTGTCACTGATGTCCAGCAGGACTCTGAGCCATTGACCACTACCCCTACCCTCTGGATGAGGCTGTTCAGCCACTTTCTCATCTGCCTAAAAATCTACCAATCAAATCCATCTCTTTCCGATTTAGAGAGAAGCATGTTGTGGGGGGCCATGTCAGAGGCTTTACAGAAGTCCAGATAAATGACATTTATAAACCTTTTCTTGTCCACTAGTGTAGTCCCTCCATCATAGAAGGCCACTATGATGGAGTGGCCTGTTAAGAATTTGCCCTTGTCAAAGCCATGCTGAATGTCCTGAATCACCTCCCTGTCCTCCATGTGCTTTAGCACAGCTTCTAGGAGGATTTGTTCCATGATCTTCTCAGGTACAGAGGTGAGACTGACAGGTCGGTAGTTCCCCTGAGGTGTGGGAAAAGAGGTTAACAATGAAGACTGAGGGAAAAATGTTGTTGAGTACTTCAGCCTTGTTCTCATCTATTTTTACCAGTTTTCCAGCATTGTTTATCAGGGGGTATACCTTCCTGACTTTCATTTTCTGGTTAACATACCTGTAGAAGCCCTTGTTATTCTTTGTTGGGTTTTTTTGGTTGTTTTATTGTTATTGTTGTGTTTGTTTGTTTGTTGTGGGGGGTTTGTTTGGGTTTTTCTTTGTTTTTTTAAAAGGAAGAAGCATCTTTCATCTTATTTGGAGAGAAAATATAGATCAGGAAATTTTTAAAAAATACCTCACCTGTAAAGATATTCAGTGAAAGTATTTCTGTTATTCTCTGTGGTAAAGATGCTTGCCAGAAGTATGAGTCTACAGGCTACTTTTCTGTCTCTTCTTAAGAAGCTTATCTACCCAAAAATTTTGGTTGGAAAGAACAGTGAAATGGGTTCAGGAAGTAGGTTGATTTTGTAGGGATTGACTTAGCAGGATAAAAGCATCTTTTGGGGAATGAGAGGGTCATATAGCAGTAAAAAAGAATAATCTTTTAATAACAGGACGAAAACTTGAAAAGTATATATTTAATATTTACTGTCAACACATATTCACAGTTTGTACCCTTAGACATGTACACACCAGATCACAGAGGGGAGACCTGTGCTCCCAGTCAAGTGAGAAGGGGAAGAGCAATAAAAGCTATTTTTCTGTGAAATTGCAGGTCTTATTCTACAGTTACTACATACCTTTGGAAAAAAAGTTCTCAAGCAATTAACTAAACAAACATCTTGTTCCACCTGAGGGGTCCACAGACTTGTTTCATCTGGTCCACTGATTCTCAGTAGTTTCATATAGGCTGGAGTGAGGAAATTTAACTATTACTGGTAGTGTCTGAAAACTTACAGCCGACAAACACTTGCTGGGACATCCATGACTCAGGAATGTAACCAGCCACTCATCTTAAAGGTGAGGATTGCCACTGCTTGTGACTGGCCAAAAGTGTCCATCACCTCTAGGGGTGCCCCCAAACAGTTTCTGTCCCAAAGCATTAGGGAAAAAAATTGGAAACAGGCAGTTTATCAAGAATTCTTTCATCCCTTATTGAAGGAGAACTTGATGGACTGAAATTGCAATTTTATTAAAAGTGCTCATACATTGGCCTCAAAACATTTATGTCTAAATTGCAGTAGTTTTTTTGAATTTCCAGTATATTAAAGACAAAGTTCCCCTGAGGCACTCCTGGCCAGAGGAATGTTGTATGGCACAGTGACAAAAGAATGGTTGGAAGCTGAAGTGTTGAAAAGCGTAAAGAAGTCTGGCATTATTCTTTGCTCGTTGCTTTCACTGGCTTGATATCTGAGGTTGGACAAGGCAGGCCCAGTTTACTCAGCTAAAAGGTGGGACTGATAATAGTACCTAGAGTGAGTTGTTGAGAGAATTATTTAATAATGTTACCAAAAGATTTCAAAACCCTTAGCTAGATAATATTCTAAAAGTATCACATTTCCTTCAATAAAGATTGCTTGCCAGCTGGGAGTACCCATTTGGGATTCAGCATTTATAGTGTTGCACAATGTAGAAAATATATAAAAAGGAAAAAGGAGAAAAATCTTTTTAAAAAACAAGGTGGGTTTTTTTGTTGTTGCTTTTGTTTCTTTGTTTGTTTTTTAAATGACTTTGGTGTTGTGATTGTGTAGATCTATTACACCACTGAGAACACTGAGAACATCATAAGAACACTGAAAATAATATTCATTCCTTCTATGCTTTAGAAACAGTACTCTAAAATATCTTCTTAATATAAACAAATAATTTTCCTTCTCTCCCTTTATATCCTATTACAAATTATAGTGGAGCTCAAAATGAATGGATAGAGCCAATTTTTCCAGTAACAAAAGCAAGCAGGTGAGGTGATAATTGGTCTCGTTTTTGAAGGTCTGTTTTGAAGAAGCCCTCACTTAGAATCATGGGCTGAAAGAGTCACACCAAATTGAGAATGTAGGTAAAGGCTGTGCAGTACACTAAAATGCAGGCCAGAGAGCTTTGTGTGCAAAAAGAAAGCATCACTTAGGAAAATCAACTTCATTACTGTCTTCATTTTGAATTGGTGTTAATTGGAGAGCAGAGATGTGAGGGATGCTGGCTTAACCTGGGCTTTGGTCTCTGCTTTAACATTCAGCCCTAGATTTTGTCTAACTGGTTTGACTCTTCCTTATCCCTGAAATCTCACTCATTTGCTTGATTGCTGTCTGGGGGCTAATCTCCCTTGCCTGGTCTTTCTGTTCTGCCTTGGTTTTCTACCCTCAAGGTCACTGCTGCAACCTCTCTTTCCATGGTTTCAAGAGGGTAGAAGCATTCTCCAACTATAGTTGAATCTTTCAGTCATCCACAAGAACCTGGCACTGATAATTCAGAGACAAACATGTTACTGCCATATGAAATGACTTCCTAAGGGCCAAATTCTGCTTACATTAGTAATGTGAACAGTGCCATTAACTTCACTCTGAATTGATGCTGTTAATTAACACGGTATTATTTTTCTGTTATTAGTGGTTCTTTTCAAAATTCATTAAAAATCAAAACACAAAACCAATACATGCTACAAATTACTTTAATTATGGAGCAGCATTAAAAGGTGTCTAAAAATACATTAAATATTTCCCTCATGTTCTTCATACAGGTATGCAATGCTGTGGTTGCCAGAGGGTAGTTATACTATTGCAATGGAAGGACAATGGTTCATGAGACTGTCATATTCCTAAATTTTTTTCCACACAATATAAACTCTAAAAAAAAGAACAACAACAACAAAAAACACAACAGCCTCCAAAACTTAAATTACAAAGAGATTTTTAACTGAATTTTAAAATGCTGAGAAGGCACTTAATTCCAGCTTTTACCATGTGCTTAATTTTTTTCCTTTTTTAAAAAAACATATTTTATTTTCTGACCATTTTAAAATCTGACAAGGAATTGGAACTTGGTTTTTGAGGGGTGAATGATATTTGCTTGTTCCTACCAAAAGAATATGGTAATATTATACATCTACCTATCCATAAAAATTCACTTTGGCTTCAAAGGTTTCAAAGATGTTTAAAAAACATAATGGAGGTTGGACTTAACTCTGTGATCAAATAATTAATTTTATTCATATGTAACATAGAACACACTGAAATTATCAAGAAGAAATTAAGTGTATTTAGCTTAAATTCTTGTGACAGAAAAAGAATAAAACACAGCTCACTTAATAAGGTACATCCATTGGCTGGTTTACCTCCTTTTACTAATGTTTGCTGCATTTTGAATACATCAAACTTATGATGATCTTCAGCCAAAAACTCCCCACAAAAACCCAAACCAAAACCAAACAACATATCAAAGAAGTTAATCTATCAATCAGGAATACTCAAGTATTGTTAGCATCTGATGTCAAGTTCATATACATATTTGAATGTCTCAGTATTGTAATCAAGCCACAAAACAAAGTCACAAATTAAATGAGGGAACAAAGTAACATATCAGGCTTTTTCTGCCTAGATATGGCCAAAAAAGAAGAACTAAGAAAGGAAAGAAACTTATTGAAAGGAAAACCTCTAGTATAGTCTTAAAATTACACTTGGAAAAAAATATCACAGATACAATAAGCCTGAGAATTACACTCAATGCAGCATAAATGACAAATGCCATCAAATATAAAAGTTATGCAGAGCAGAAAAGCCCTTAAACAAGATAATGTTTTTATTCCTCTCTCCCAAACTGTACAAAAATCTACCAAATTAGAAGGTCTAATAAGATCAAGCATCATTGTCCAGTCATGTAGATGAATATTTTCAGCATTTCATATTCTCCTTGGATCCTATATAAAAAATGAATTTGTCTGATGCCTCCTAAAACTTATCATTGATATATCTAATTAGAAGCTTCTGCAAATAGACCAGAACCATACACACTGAAGAAGGAGTTTAGGAAATATGTTGCAGAAACTTAGAAAAGCTTTGCTGGAACCCTCTTGACTTGTTCACAGTCCACTACTTACGTAGATTAGATGGTCAAACAACTGAATCAGATTCGTTGACAGCTTCCATGGTGCTGAGCTCAGAATAGATTTTCAGAGAAATCTCAGGAGCAGAGCTGTAGGACTGATGTGCATTCTGTTTCAATACTCAGTATAACCTGTGGTTAAGGTCCATCTCTGTGACAGATTTTTCTGACAAGATCATATGTTTTATATGTATAATAAGTCAAAGGAGGAGTATCAGCTCTTGATAGAAGGTCCTGCTTGTGTTCTTTCACATTTGAGGATTTCGGGATGACCACAGTGCAGAGCAGAAGATTATGCAGTTGTAGGGAGAATTTTTGTTTCCCTTACTTAAAACTTCCTCTCTAAGACATGGATCCTGATCCGAGCTGCAGCCTAAAATATCAGAAGACCAAGACAGTCTGGGGGGCTAGGTGCACTGGATTTTTAAATCCCTTCCACTCATGAAAAGTGCACAGATGCCAATGTGTCAGAACAATGGATACATGCCTATTTTTCCCCATTTCATTTTTGCTCTTAATTCTGTTTGGTTTCAAACAAAGACTTGAAAAATTTTACCTGAAAGAGGAAGAAGGAAAAAGCCGTGAGAAAAAGAAACCAGATTTCCACTGGAGACTTTTTTAAGAACCTGAACTAGAGCTGTCATCACCATGAACCTACTGCTATAAGATCATGCAGCTCTCTTGTCATATCCTAGGGTATTTGCATGCTCTGCTCTCTGCCACATCTGAAATCCTTATTCTTGATCTGGTTTTATTTCAATTCTGTTCCATAAGAACCACATTTTCTTTTAGCAAAGCAGAAGATATTTGTTAGAACATTTTATAATTCTTTATTTAAAATGGCAAGATATTCAATTCCTCCTTGGATATTAAACATTATCCTCATGGTTACAGATGAGAGAGGCACATGTCTCAAATTCAAGATTAATCCTTTCCTCAGGTGATATATTTAAAGGGAAATTTCCAAGGTTAAGTGTACATCCTATGCAGTTTTAGCTGATTACAGTTTTATGAATGCAATATTAAGAGGTGCCTAATTCCCACTGAAATCATCAAAAATTTCCATCTACTGTGCACACCTCACTGTTAAAGAGGCTGTTTTCAAAATGGACCTTTATTTTCAGCAAAAAAAGGAAACTGCAGTTCTCCCATAGCAAATCTACAGGAACACTTCAGCTTTATGAATTTCCTCCCTTCTTTACCTTTTGAACACTGGTAAATGTGGAGGGCTGTTCAATAAGTGAGCAGAGGTTAGAGCACCTGGAAAGCAACAGTGAGAGACTTGGCTGTTGGCGCTGGTTCCCTACAATTATACTCACCACAACAGATAAACCACATGTAACTAGTGTCAGTCTCTACACTTCCAGCTCCATTTCCCCTCACAGGTAGGTCAGGCAGCGGTCTTTATTTTAGGCATTACATTTCCAAGGTGGGAGGGACCTGTGGAAAATTACACCTTCTTCAGAGGGGACAGCCACAGTCTGGCAGCATCCTCTCAATTCTAGAAGGGGTAGGTGTCTAACTCCTCAAGTAAGAGTATATTTGGGTAGGTTAGGATTTTGTCTGCCCCCATATGCTCAATAAAACCAGTCAGAGGAAGTGCTGAGGGGATTTCAAGCTACATCTTTATCACGGGTTAGTAAAGTGCCGAAGGCAAGTGCAATTAACCTCATGATTCAAAAGAGGAATGACTCAGACAAAACAGACTGTAAAGGGGATTTTTTTTTTCTTGGAGGACTCCCACACAGGACCCTATGGTTCTCCCATACTCCACCGTGTCTTCTTCACCGTGAAGTGAATAGTGCTCTCAACAGCTAGAATCTTTCCCCCCAAAAATGTGTGTTATTTCCTGTTTTTTTCAAGCCCCAATTCTGTGAGTGGTTATATGAAGTTGCAACCTGTTTCTAGCTAGAATCGCAGAACAGAAGATTATTTTGGGTAAGACTACTAATAGCAGAAACTCTCATGGTGCTGTCTCCCCCACAAGTAATTTCCTTTTCCCATTCAAGCATCCTTTCCTCCTTGCTCCAGTTTTTCTTCCAGTCCTTCTATTTCTCAGGATTATGTCTGCCCTGGAATCTGTATATAAAGTTCCTGAACTATATGTAAAGTCATGATTTTATAATGTAAGAAATTTTGCCATTCACAGAACTCATTTACACTTACAAGCATCAGTCAGAGAATCCCACAAAGCCCAGTGAGCTGCCTTGGAGAAGAAAGTGTTTATCAGTCTAGCCTGTTTTATAGGTAAGGAAACTGGGACAGAAGCTTTTTCAGACCTGACAGAAAGCTTTTTCCAAGATCAACCAGTGAGCCAGCTATGGAAATAAGAGGATAATCCTGAAATTACTGATTCCAGCCATGTGGACACTGCACCAGTCAACTCTGTTTCAAAATGGATAAGTTTTTGTAAATGGAATTTAAATATTTCAAAATCCAATAACAATTTCAACAACTGCGTTCTCTAGTGCTTTCAAGAGGCAGGGGTTTCTGACGTTTTCCAGCCTTCAGTAAATGAAAACATCTCAGAACTCCCATTTACTTGTACAGTGACATTTTTTCCCTCCTTTCCAGCAGGTGGAAGTGGTAACAGAGCCAAGAAAGAGCTATTCCTTGTTGAAGTAATTGAGGGCAGCAGGTACAAGAGCCCAGGAATGTTCAAATGCTAACAAGAATGCATGAGGAATGCATAGAACATATAAGAATTCACAGAAATGTGTCTTTTGAGTATTGTAATATTTTACATTATTATATAAGTAACCCAATGATCTAAATTAAAAATTATTTCTCTGAATTTATTAGTTCTTTTTTCAAATTCCAAGAATACACTGTCTTGCAATTGAAATTTGTGAGTTTGTGTGCCATAGGCAGTGGATGACTAGAATTTCAGTTCCTATGTAAGTTCTCTTTTTAGAATGATGTATTGAAGAGACAGTACACAGAACCAGGGTGGGAGGTCTAGGTTCTCTCATAGCTTTGAAGCCACTCAGTTGCAAAGTCAGCAGTACCAGGATCTAATGTTTCTCAAGTTATTCAGGGTTTGAAAGTTGTGAAGTTCTGCTGGGTTCAGTTTTCCTTGAAAGATTGCTGCCACTTGAAATGGTAGATTCCCAGCAACGTGTAGTTTTACTCTTGATTTTATTTATCAGTGATCTAGAATATAATTTTAATTATGTGATAGTTACATCAATTTGAGTGGTTTATTTTTTCTTTTGCTAATGCAGGAAGAAAGAATTTTTAGATGCTACTTTGAACTCCAGTGAAGCCTAGAGAAAGTTTTGCATAGTTTAACTTCCTGTAGAATGGAGAGGCATAGTACTACTAATATATTTCAAAAGAAAATCTCATGAAATGTAATTAACTCTTTAAGAATCATGAATCCTAAGTGATATTTCCTTCAAAAATGTATAGTAATAATATTGTTATTTAGCAAGGTTTCAAGAAATCTTCCAGCTTTTTTACCTTCTGTGCCTGTTAGCAAATACGTCCTTGTTGCTGTCATCACCACCTCACACTTTCTTATTCTGCTCTTCCAGTTTGCAGTGTTTTATATATACTAAAACCCATATGCTGCCCTTAAAGACCTGGAAAACACAGATCTGATCCTTCTGATGTGGAAGTGAAATAAAAGCTTGAGAAAAAGGAGAAAATGAATGAACAAAGGAAATGACCAAGAACAATTGCTCTGAATGGCTGTGTAGGACAGCGATCATGGCTTTGAGGTGGCTGTTTTACTGTTGCCCCTGTGATGGGTCATATGGCCTCTGATGAGCCACAGGACTTTACAGTTTTCCTGCTAAAGGCATTTCTCATCAGGTGGGTCAAAGCAGTCAGTCGTGATGGCTATAGCAACCCTCAGCTCCTGCTGGCCACCAGACAGGTGCTAGGCAGGTAAGGAAGCTGACAGATGCATAAGATACATGATCTGCATTAGAAGCACTGGACCATATCCTACCTCATGTTTCTCTTGCTCTGCCCTCTCTGAAACCAAGTCCCACTTTACATCCCCAGGGGAGAATTTCATCCTAAGGATTGGTAATGGCCATAACAATGGAGGAAGAGAAATGCTCATCTCACTTCCCAAAAGCCCACATCTGCTTCAACTTCAGTGAACTACAAACAGCTCACTCAGCTTGCCCATCAGCACTATAGCACTGCATGGGCAAACAACCTACTGGGCTGAGCAGCAGTACTAAACCCAGGCATGTCCTGCACATGGCCCTACAATAAAAAGCATCTAACTGCTGCTGCTGCTGCTGCCAAAAAATAAGGAAATCACAGGAAGAAGCAAAAGTAACAGCGAAATCTGATTTTCTGTTGTTTTATTTTATGAGTTAATATTAATATTTGGAGATACACCATTGGCTCATAGCAGGATGAAGAAAATGCAATAGAACTATGTTCTTTTGAAATTTAAGATTCTGTCAAAAATGAAAAGCTTTGTGAAATTGGGTAGGTTTTGCAATAACTTCTTTTAGGGGAAAAAAAGAGGAAACTCTTCTGATTATGCCAAAATATCCTATTCCTGCATTTTTGGAATGAAGCACTTGAACTTTTCACTTGAAGAAAACAAACAACTTTTTAAAATTCAGATATTAAATGTATCAACATTAAAAACTAAGGAAACACTATATTGTGAATACCCTGAAATTATTACTTTCTAATTATTTCACTTCATGGAGAACTTGACTACAACTCAGTTTTTACTCAAATTCAGAATTATTTTTGGATTCCTAATGTCCTTTTTGAGGCAGAATATATTTTTTTCTACATAGTGCTAATGTTTTGAAAGGGGAAATGTTGTCAAAACCTGCTGAACAAGAGAACAGAGCAATTGTGCCTCTGAAGCTTAATTGATGTAGAACCTTTCAAGCAGGGATATCAAACCCTCTGTAACTTGTTTTCCAGGATAATGAGATGCACAGAAGGGAGATTTGTCTGAATGAAAAATTTTATGAATCTGGTTACATTTTATGGCAAACTCAGTCTGAGTTTTGGATTTCTCATCAAAACTTCGTGGAAGTTTATGTGAAAGTAAGTTTTGCATTACATACTCCATCCATCCAAATGCTTTAGTTCCTAACCCCAGAGGTCAAAACTTGTTTCCACTGGGTGGAATTTAATCGAGTCCCAGTGAATTCTTGTCCTGTTTTTCCACTTGTCCCTTTGTCTTCCTCTAGGTCTCTTTTCTGGTAGTGCTGTCTGATACTGGTGTGTTTGCCAATCGTGGGTGAAAAAACCTTCTCCTCCTCCTACCTGCAGTCATTTGGAACAGACTCCCATTTTTCTGGCTACTTGACTACCCATCTTTTTCCCTATGTAACATAAATATAAAAAAATGAAAAAGCTTTGTCTTTTGATTTTCTGAATTTCCTCTCCATCTTGTTAATAATTTTTTTTATTCTTTTCTAAATATGTTCTTTAACACAGTAAAGCCTATATATATTATAGATGGTTTAAAAATTAATTTACATTATGTTGTACTTAGAAAGACCATTGTGATGGTACTTAGAAATACTCATTTGTCTACATTCTTCCTCTCAACCTCTATTCCTTTATAAGCAGAGAATAAAGCATACTTAAGGCAAACAAGATTCATTTCCTTTAAAACCTCTGAGATAATGCATTGTTATGTTTGTTACTGTGGTTTCTGTGAGAGGAGAGGCAGATGGATAACAATGTGGATGTTTCTAAAGCAAAGCATTTCCAAAGCAGTACCCAGTGGCTGCTTTCTGCACCAACTCTTCCTTCTCCCTCTGCCTATTTCTGCTTGATTCATGACAAAATGTGAGGCCCTACCCAGCAGGAAAAAATAATTTTCCCACATGGTGAAGTTTTACTGATCTTGGAGTTTGATTAGAAATGGTTGCACTCTCTATTAAACATGGGTCCATGCTATTACAGTCCTCTCCCTGGGCAGGCCTCCACACAGCCATGTAAACTGACTGCGAGAGTCACGTATGGGACTACGCTTTTCTATCCCATCTCCTTCAGAACAAAGAAATGGCTTTGACTGTCCCTTCATCAGCTCACACAAAGTGGAAGTATCCCCAGGCCAGGTCTACTTTGGTTCACTTGTGTGTGCACGAGCAGAGAAAGAAGTTGAGTATGTGGTACTCTTTACACCAGTATGTTGTGTCTGTGTTTATGTCCTTTAGAAAAAAGACAACTACCATGAGGCAGACATAAATTCTGATACTAAAAGTCTGCTATCAAAAAAATCTGTATCTTTTAATAACTTGAAAATTAAGAGACTTCTTTGAAAAAGCATGATCACCAATACGTATTACCTAAAGCAGTCTCCAAGATCTTGTCACTAGCCAGACTAATAATCCAATACTCTTTCAACAGTCTTCACAATAATGGACATATTTTCAGCTTTCTCAGGTCGGGCAACTTATCAAAGAGAACTATGTGGCTCCATGCAGAGCTGCGAGTGATTCTTAGCAGCTTACCCTACAGTACCTCATGCAGGGACTTGTGCTACATTCCCGTGGATTATGGACTTCATCAGAATCTTTGAAATGAAGTAGCTATCCAATATATGCAGGGATCTCACAGGCAGCTAAAACTTTGTTGACACTGAGGAAGTGCACGCATTTATTTATTAAATAAGAAAATGTCTTATACACATGCGTGAAGACACACGAACGCACACATGCCATCAGAGTACATGGGGATAAAGAAATCTGCAACATTATCACCTGAGATAGACAAGATGAGGGAAAGCGACTTCTATGCACCACACTCACTTTACCCCCGTTTTCCATTATGTGGATAACCTTAGAATGGTTCTTGTTAGCATTTAGAAAAAGGGAAAAATCTAGCCTCCTGCAGGGGAGCTATTATTGCTAGAATGTACTAGCATTATCTTGCTTATGGGGGGGCATATTGTTTATGCAGTCTATTTATCAGTGTAGGAATACATCTACCAATATAGCAATATCTCTGCAGTAATGGCATACAAGAATAAAAGAGTTTTCATGAACAGAGAGTTCCTGCCTGTAGCATGTACATCTGAGATACTAAAGGATTATTTACCTATCATTAAGATATGGATTTTTTTATCTAGTCCAGTTTTTCTTGCAGCCGAAATCATATTAAACTCTCTAGCTATTATATCTAACATCCATTGGGCACCTTTTCATTCTGGGTAACCTAATATAAATGAAGAAAATAAATCCACGTCAATTTGTTGAGCTGCCTTTTTCCCCCTCCTCCTCCTCCTTTTCCTGAATTAAATTCACATAATAAAATCCAAGGGTTGCATTTCCCTCACATCCGCTTCAATTAACGTGCATGACATTGTATGAAATTTTTAGAGGAAGAAAAAAGCTAAAACACAATATTTTTAAACTATTGTGCAGGGTAAAAATGCTGCATACAACACAATGTGCTTATACATCACACAACAGTCAGTTTGGGCTTTAAAATTCAGCGTGAGCCTTCCTAGTGTTCTATTTCTCTCATATTTTCCTATTTTAGGATGTCTTTTAAGGGATTTTAGTGATTTTAATTTAATGTAATATTGTTCTATAATGTTGCTTTAAGAAGTGTTTATTTGTTTGAAACAAACAGGACTAGTAATAACAAAAGCATTAATAATAATAGTCATATAATGGCTGTAGAATGTAGTCAGTTAGGAGACTCTAAAGCAGTATTTTTTTCCTCTCAGATAATGGATTTCTCTTAATGGTAAATTTATTTATTTATTTATTTATTTTTAAGATTGCTTTTTGTTTAAAATTTCCCATTTCGGCTAAAAGACTAAGGGTAGTTTTGATATTGATAGAAAAATTTCACTAGGATGTAAACAATTGGTTTGCTAATATTTTTCAGTAGGGCGAAAAATATTTTCTGACAATATCAGGTGAGGAGTAGATGTAAAAATTCACTGTATTAATCCATTAACTGTGTGTGCAAATCAGTTAATTTGCATAGTTTTTCTGGTACCCTAATTTAGTGTAACCCCCCACCTAATACATGTGGGTCAAACAGGCCATAAGAACACAAAAGCACCTCATTACAAATCACATTCTGCCTCCCTTCTGAAGTTTGTTGTGTTCGGCATCTCAGAGTAGCAACGGGAAGGCAGAGGGAGAATGAAGCTACATGTGCTACACACAAGACACCCGCAGCTAGAAAATAATCTAAATTCTCTCTTGTGTCTCACCTTAGGTTGGCTGAAAATTTGTCCTATGTCTTATAAAGTCATCATCCTCTATGCTTTTATGCCACTGGAGCAAGAAGAGGTCATAGTTATAGTCAGAGTTAGAGGCATCTGTTCCTTCAGGTGAATAGCATAGAAGCAAGTATCTTGTTTGCTCCATGGATTAATCTGCTAAATTGTGAGTTTTTCCAGCTGGGTATTTCACATGTCAGCTTTAATCCACCTGAAGTAATTCAAAGGGGTATAACTTTGCACATAATTTTGGCTGTGCCCTGTTGGTTGCTTCCCTCATTAATTCAGCTATGTAAGAGTCTCAGCCCAAGTCCTTCTCAGACTATTCTTTTAACTCCTTCTGGAGCAACAATGCCAATGACCTAGGTGGTCCAGGAAAGATGCCTGGACCAAACACCTCCCGAGAGACAGCAAATACGCTCTGCCCAGGTCACAAGAGAAAAAGGGGACAAGACAACACAGGGTGGAAACGCAGTGGTACACAGGGGCTTAAATTAATTTTTCCTTCGATTACTGTAGAGATCTATTTCTTCTTTATTGATCTTTCTTCATCTTAATATCTTTCTCTTTTGAAGAGATTTTAAGAGAATAAAGTGCTCTAACAAGGTTGAATTGAGAAAATTAGAGACTCCACTGACTTATTTAAGGGTATGTGTTAATCCAAAAGTTATCTTATCCAAATCTCCCTGCAACACAGTTATATCTCCTGCAATAACTAAACATCACTGAAATACTACAGTCGAGTCTTGTGTTCTACTTTTATAGATGCACAATACACATACAATGATACTATATTTATTCATTCTGTTTATTGGTTCGAACATGATTTTTAATGTGTATCATAAAAAGAGGTTTTCAAGTTTAATTGGACTGTCAACCCCATCATGCTCATCTTTATCCCTGGACACTTTTACTTTCAGACTAGCATTTTTTAGAGAATATCCACACAAAATAAAGCATCCAAACAACTTTTTCACGTCATCTTCAATGAATTCAGAGGAGGCAACAGTTTGCACACTTCTCTGCACACATTTTATTACTCCCACTTTCGTTCTACAAGGCTAAAGCAAATCACGTCATAAATATCTGTCTTGCACTCATGAGTTGATATACTATTTTCTTCTATGATCCTCTCTCTACTCATAACAAAAATCTGGCAAAAAGTACTCCATGTTCTATTTTCTCACTTTAGTAAAATTTCAAAATGTTACAGAAAATCCTGTTCCAAAACTGACAACATCTCTCAATCATAGGGTTTTATTTTTAGAAAATGAGAGAATATGATTGTGTATAATAAATACATAAGATCAGGCTCCAAGCTGGTATAAAAGAGACACTGAAATAAGTGAATATATACCATCTTGCACCTATTGAAGTTCTGGTCCAGAGAGCACAGTGCTGAAAGACTTTTACAGCATTATATCATTCTCAGACTCACCTAACTGTGACTTCAATATCAACTACAAGTCAAGTACCTTATTTTGAAAATAGACACGTAAATATTCACATGGTTCCAACTGGATCCATATGCAACTGTGTGCATGATGTTATGTGTGTGTAAATTAAATGGTATTTGTGAACTCTATCAGCCTTTGCTGACCGCAGAACTGAAGACAGTCATGCTCTAAGCTGACAAAAATTGCTGTTCAGAATCAGTTCCATCACACTATATGTGTACTATGAAACTGTCTTCTTTTGCCCTCTTTCTTCCCCACACATCTTGTCACAATAAAGATCTGGGTACTTTGTGTCATCATTAGTAATTTGATGCTGTAAACTATTGGGATAGGCAAATATACTACTTTCTTTGTACTATGATTTTCCTTTTGCCTTATTCTTTCTTTGAATGTTTATTTTTCAGCCATTAGGTCATCAGTGATAGATGTGAGAGTTACTCTGTGGAGACCATACTCCTCTTGCGGTCAGATTTGTGTTTAGATTTTAAGTCTGAGAGTAAAAGAGCTTGGAAATTTATATTTTTGATTCAATAGCCCAATATTTCTGTAGATTGTTCTCAGCAGATTTTTGACCCTAAGTAGTGGCATGTGGCACAAACTGACTTGTGAGATTTTTTTGTGTTTTGGATGTCGGAGGTCTTGTGAGATCATCTGTTTTTTCCTAAGATTCCTGCCATCTTGAGCCAAAACCTCATGAGAATGGTTGTTCTTGGAACATTATTTTTAATATGAAAACCAGAATGAGAAAAATAGGCCTCTCTTGGTTTTGGATTTACCCCACAACAAAACCTAATACTTTGTTTAAATTCACATATTCTGATCCGAGGTCTCCTTGCTATCCCCCCTCTGTCAATAGGCATAAAAGGTGTTTTAATTTCAAGATAAATTTTTAAGGCTCTTCTTGCAACAGATTCAGAATGGGATCATATTCCATGGGTATTTTCTAGACTCCATCAGTTCTATCTTTTTACTGGTTTCGGTTTTGTTGTTTTTTGGTTGGTGTTTTTTGGGCATTTTGGGTTAGTTTTTTGTTTGTTAGTTTTTGTTTGTTTGTATTTTTGTCATTTTTTTTTTTTTAGTTAAGAGTTAAATGTTACATACCAATTTAATATAATACCTGTGACTGTTTGTGGTACATAGTGTTTGATGCTTTCTGCCACCCAAAAGCAAACAAAATGTTTTTTATTGCTAATTATTATTTGTTAGTTATTAATTATTACAAGAAAATGAAAAAAAAAAAGACTTTGAAAACTTTTGAGGAGAGGAATCAGAAAACTGAAAATAAATCACTCTTTATCAAACAGCAGAAGTTAATGTCATAAGAGATATATTTGACCGAGAAACTAATTTTTTAAAAGGATCATACTATGTCTATAGCTAACAAGACTATTCCGGTGTAATGTTACTATAAACAACAGGTTTTTATGCAAAAGTAGAATCTGTGAGTAAGCCAATCTGTGGGTATTTAACAGAGAAGGAAATCTTTATTTCTGGGAGAAATTTTTTTCAGGAGCTGTTAACTATTTATTACAGAGTTTCCCTCTTTAAATTAGCTCCTATGCACCAATGTATTGAATTATGTAGGCATTCACCTGATCCACAAGTACATTTTTCAGATTCCTACATAAAAAACTAGGAGAATACTCATAAAATAACCAACTGAGAATAACAGCCAAACTGCCTAAGACTTCTACACTGAAGACGGCCAACTTGTCCTTTGAGCTGAATTGGACTTCTAGTCATTCAGATGTGCCTTCAGTATTGGGTCTAACTTCTGTGATCACGGGCAGGTGCCTGCTGATATGGAGGGTCTTCTCTAAGTTGAATCTCCAGCTCCATCATTCTGCATGATCAGACTCTCCTCAGTGGAGGAATGGGAATGGGGCTGGTGTCGTGGTCAGTTCTGCTCCCTAATCAGGTTCCAGAACTTCCCCACCCCTTTGGTTCTTCAACAATTATAGCTTGGGCTGTGGGGAGGAAAAAAAAAAAAAAAGAAAAAAAGAAAAAAAAAGAGTTTTCTGTGTCAGGAAAGTTAAAATCTTTCTTCTAAGTCGTAATTACCAATAATCTCAGCCATTGTTCTGTAATGAGGTTTGATGTTTTAAACTACAAAGACGCACATTTAAGATATAGAACAGTGTTGCTAGGTTTTGTGTGTTTTTCTTTTAATTCTAGAAATTGTTTTCCTTTATTTGATATAAATCTGAAGGCAGAAACTCATTCTGGATACACAAGTGCGTGCAGTATGGACATATCAAAAGGAATTAATCTATACAGGAATAGATAAAAGAAGCAGGAATAATTGTATATAGGTAGTGGATGTGAGAGAGAGAAGACAAAAGGAAAGGAAGAAGTAAAATACAAATAAAAGAGAATATGAGAATACTATTGTATTATGTTAATACTACGGGAAACTAAAGTACTTTAAGATCCTCAGATGTAAGATACTATGTAAGTTGAGTCAATGCAGTCTGGAAGCAGCTTCTAAATATGATTATATGAGACTGTAGACACAATTTCTGCCAGGTAGCATGAATTTCAGTGTATTGCTGTGTTATTAAAAGCAAGCAGCAGCGTGAACCTGCTGTAATATTAACATGCTACATTAGCCCTAATAGTTAATCCAGTATTCATATTCATATTGTGGTCTCTTCTTCTAAGAGAAAGCAACAGCTTTCTAAATGCTTTTTAAGATTTCCAGGAATAAAATTAAAGTATGTTTAAGTACTTGTTGGAAACTGTGTGCAGAATTCTGAATAAGGGAGTTATTGCATTGTATCAGGACCCTTAAGAGATTTAGCTGAGAAATAAATTATGTAAACAATGCAATATGTGTATGTGTGTCTACAGCTGTATATCAATATCACCTATATCTATGTATATAAATATCCTATCCTTTTCTGTCAGTCTGGAATGTGTTATACTGGAGACACTGAACCTTTCAAAAGAAATGCAAGACATGTTTTTAATGTTGATTCAGAATTCAGAAGGAAAACAAAAACTGGATAAATACTTCATTACATTTTATAAACAATCTGCTTTCTGATAATTATTATGGAGCAACTTTTTATTCTTTTTAAGTTTGACTCTGAATGCATATGTTGGAAATTAATTTTGGTGAAAGAATTCAGTTCAGAGTAAAGCATCCTGAATGAGATTTATTTAAACCCACACAGTGCCTGCAGTTAAAGTGAGAAAGTCCAGTGACAACGGAGGAGAGGAGGGGACATTTCCCAGTCCGAGGTTACGAGAACAATCTACCTCTGCCCTGCAGTTCTGAAGGGAGTTGTACTGGAGCTACATGAAGGCCCCACAGTCAGCTTGGCTGTGGGTTCAGATTGGATTTCCTCTCTGCAGCTGCTCCACACTCCACTTGCACAAAATCCAAACATCTGGGTTTAATGTGAGCAGAGTGGATTTCAAGCTTAATTCTTCTCTTTGTCTCTCTGTGTCTGAGTATGTGTGTGTGTGAAATAATCTTTCTAGAATACTTTTTTGCTTTCCTAAATATTTCATTAATTTTGTATCCTTACAATTTATTGTCAAACAAGGTGCACAATCAGTAAAAAACCTTGTATCCTGTTCTGCCTTCAGAACATACTATTATTTGCATTGTCCAGAAAACAGATGGAAGTCCTAACTGAAGTAGTGTTAATCATCAATATTTCTTTTACAATTTGTTCTAACGTAGGTGTTTCAGATGCAGAAATCCTACCTGATGACACTTTTTTCCCCCCAAAAAAGGACTAAGTAGGAAAAAAAAATCATTTATAGCACCACAAAGACTGATTTTTGAACTCTGTCTCTTGGCAGTGTTATACCTCCCCCTCCATTTATGATGTTCTGCGCTTTATATACATTGGGCACAACATTAAACATTGCGTGAGAGAATGGAAGAAAAAAAAAATCAGGGAGTAAATAGCTGGTTTGCTTATCATGCCTCACAGTTTGATTTCAGTAGGTTCCGGAGAACACAGGTGGAGGATACTGAATTATAGCAAGTAAAAGACTTAAACATAACAAAGCTACCTGAGGGTTTGGCTGAAGTCCCTGTGCAAACTGTGATTAACTGAATACCTGCCCTGGAATGCTGGTTTGGCAAGAGGTTATACACACATGAATGAATCTGTCTGCATACTTAGACACTGCAGTTAAACTTCTTTCACATAAAAAAAGGTGCTATTTCCAACCTTGTTGAGTATAGTTTGAGTCTGTCTGTTTTGATTTAAGCTCCTCATCCTCAGAAGAAAAGAAAGGTGACAAGTGCCCTCCATGTATAAGAAAGAGACAGTGTGAAGAAGGGAAGCAACAGCCAAGGACACGTTTGGGTGCATGAAGGCGGCTAGGTAGGCTTTCTTCCTAAAAATCAGTGTTCTGGGAAATGGAGGCTGATATTCCCAGTGTAAAGTGATGAAGGTCTATTGATGTAAATTTAATTGGGTTTGTATCCCAAAACCTACAGGACCAAGAGTGAAGAACTGGTTTCATGTTAATAGTACTTAACAGATAATATACTGAATATACTTATAAGTCATACAGTGGATTAAACATAAAATCAGAATTTTCAGAAACGCCTAAGGGAGCTGAAAGGCAATGTTTTGTGAGCACCTGAGGGATTGCTTGAGTGGAAAGATAGACCAGGATACTGGTAAAAGGTTGTTTCTGCTGAACTTATTCAACTGGTGCAGACACACCCTTACTTATATTCACAGCTCCCTTTGAGGCTAACCGTAAACTACACTTGTAACTTATTTTAATGTCAATTAATCCAGTCTTAAGATGGCTAGACAATGATTATGTGTTAGTGTCTATTAGACTGGTTTCTATATGATCTAAAGCTGTGTATTATTATGGGGGGCATGGTATAGTCAGAGGGGAAAAGTCATTGCTTGCTATGGAAGAGCTTACCCTCTGAGTATATTTCCTGTCTTTTTGCTATATTTTTTACTTCTTTCTACATATATTCCATACGTTATTAATTATTTGGATGCAGGACATTAGCCCTACATCTAAAGGGTAAGTCCAAAGCCATTTTACTCTATTTCCCCTCTTCCATCAGAGAGGGTCAGAGAGTGTCTGAACATTTGTATTTGGGTACATTTCCAGCTGGAAACACCATAGCAAGTGTGTCCTGCACAGAAAAGCACACTCTGGTCCTGGTTGCCTCTGGTTCATGTGATGTGAGATGGATAGAAGTTTCCTTTGTATTTCCTTATGCAGACAGGTCATGCATAAACTTGCAGCAGATAGGGACCTCGCCCTTGATTTATAATCAAGTCATGAGCTCATCTATGCTCTCAAAGAGTCTATTGTCCAAATCTTATTGGTTTTTCTCCAGGAAAGTTTTGCCAGTGTGTAGAGAACTGGCTCCAAACAAATAGGTTTTCCTCTCCCACATTTACATTATTTCTGCCCCTTCCATGATTTGATTTTTTTTTTTATCTCCTCACCTTTTTCTCCTAATTTTCTGGAAAATTCAAGGCTTCTCAACGGCAATTATTTTTGCCAATGACAGCATGCCAGGGGGGTCTGGTACTTGCTTCTGCCAGGAGGGTAAGAGGAAACATTTCCTCAAAGCTGTTGCATCACATTACCTGATTTTTAATTTATTTTTGTCTCTGGTGGAAGCATCACAAAATGTGCTTTTGTTTTGGTCTGTGTAGGGACAGAAGCTGTGTGACAGGTGAGTCCAGCAGTCTGCTTCCTTCGGCAGTTATGCCTAAAATCAGCCTCCCTAGAAGGTCACCAGGTTCATGTGACAGCTACTGGGGAATCATTTACCTCTACATACCCCACTCAGTAACATCCTTGTGCACCATTGCAATTAATTTTTTTATTACAAGATTTTCCTACAGATTCCAGACATCCTTATTTTTTTGTCACAATGGACACTGAAATCTCCCCATATAGGTGCATGCCATCCCATCTCCACATACAGTTGCACACCATACATAATAAACTTACATATAGCAATTAGATTGAGACACTTGGTGGAAAATGGCCAGTTCATTTTTCTTCTGCTTGTTTTGAAAAAAGACTCCCCCCTCCTTCATCTGGATAGGCAAGATTGACATAAAAAAGTACTTCAAGAGCTGAACTCGTCTACTGAACACAAATACAGTGAAATTCTGTATATTTTAAATGTTTTATATGTCCTAGTCATATATAATTTATTGTGTTGTGAAGCTGAGCCCTTCTTTGAATGAAAATTTTACTGTTGAAGCCTGGGGTACTTTAGTCTGATGATTTAAAACTCTCAACGCGCTTGTAGAAAATAGCACTTTTTATTACAGTGTGTTTGTCCAAGAGGTCAACTTTCAGCACAGCAGGATTTCTTCCCACTCTAGAATTATTTCTTATGGGAAGACATCTCCCATCCTAATTCATCTGGTGTTGAATGCAATAGCCAGCACCTTCTTAGAGGCTCATTAGACTGGACCTGCCATGCACAAGAAAAGTGTGAAAGCTTCACCTTTTCTTATGCAAGCATCCTTGCTAGCAGATTATCCAACATGTTAAATGCTGTATGCCTGCTTACACCTCTTTGGTTTTAAGATTCCCATTTATATTTCTGGTCCAGTATTTAATTTTCTCAGAGATGATGTTGAATCTAAGCTGCCTTGTGATGATGCTAAATTCATTTTGGAGATGAGTAAAAGTGACTAAAATTATGTGCATGCTTCCTGTGAAATACTGTATACTGAGCAGGTCCTAGATTAAAAGACAGGCTTGACTTTAAAGATAATGTGATTAATTTACTCAGCCAAAACCAGCTAGATGGTTTTCATGCTTAGGTTGATACAGTATAGATGCCCTATTACACCCATTTACAGTCTCCATCCCTTTGCTCAGCCCCTGCTGAGCCTATTAAGTTGGTATCAAGTCAACTTGTCCCTTAGTGATAGTACACAAACTCTCAGAGTGCTGCAGAATTCTGCATCTGTCCTTTTACCTGTCACTTCAGCCTCCTTTTACTGATGTTAAAAGAAATCTTTACTGTCAGTCATATAACCAATTCACTTTGTTCACAGGCTGTGACAACCTTGTTGTGTTTCTCCCACCACAGAACCAACTTCTCTGAATTAGTATTCTCAAAATTTAGACTAGCTCATTAGTCTGAATAAATTTGAAAGGTTGCTGTTCACATTTTTTTTTTTAAATGTAGCTCAGCTTCGCTTGGATATAATTTAGGTATCTTCAGAGGAAAAAAAAAAAAAAAAGAAAAAAACCCACAAACATAAAAATACCCCAGCCCAGCTTCCAAGTATTTACTCTATGATTTTAGAGCTAAAAGGTCTTTCAGTGGCTTCATTTGAGCTAATAAAAATTAAATCAAACATTCCAGTTTTTTTCCTGTCCTCACTTTTTTTTTTTTTAATTATTTTGGTATTATTGGAAAATTGGCTACTCTTCCAGAAAAGAAAATAAAGGTTCAAATCCCAGTCTCAACCAGCTTTGTAGCTACGTCCACCAGATCAGTTTGTTTCCACATTATCACCAAAAATATAGAGTAAGATTTGTCCCTTAACTAATGAAATTTGACTGCACCTACGAGTTCTGTATACATACTGTCAGTACACCAGTCTGATGAAACAAAGGAAATCTTTTCTCCCCAAAAATTGCCTATGGTTAAGCAAAGAAACCACCATTTTTGCTCTTATTCTCAAAGTCCTACCAGCAAGAGCACTTAATTTTGTACTTTCACAAAATCATTAAGGTATTTTCACTCCACTCTGTCATTTCATTGTAAGGATTGAAAACTGACTAGCAGTGGATGTGACAGAAGAGGCATCTGGTCTGCCCCAGGAACGTGTGACGACAGAGAACCAAAGAGTTCGATGTATTGAGTACAGTGTAGTTGTTCTGTCTTTAGGAAAGTTCTCAGGCACTGGTCATAAGAGGGTATCAGGACACCATTTTGTATTGTGCTTGCTCTCCAGGACATTATTATTAGAAAACCGTAAGGGGCAGGGAAGTTATTTTCCAGAAGCAATAATCTATGCAGTAATTTGTATCAGTAGAGTACTTTTCCAGGAGGATTTCAGTGTTTTATAAACAAATTAAATGTAGAAGGAGATGATACTACTTTGGGGTTGAAAAACGAAGCCCAGGGGACCAAGTTTTTCCCATTCAAATTCCTTTCTTGTTGCTGAAATTCCACAAATTTCACTGAAGCTCCTTCCAAGTCACCCTTGCAATATAAAAATCCAGCCTGGAATTCAGGGAGGTTGATTAATTTACCCAAGGTCACATCAGTAGCACCTGAGCCTCAGAGTAGAGAATAGAGGTCCTTAGAGTTTCACCTAAAAGGGGCTAATGATGACTCCACCATTAGCTGTAAAACAGAAATATAAAAATGTCTTTGCATTAACATTAGCACCTTAAAACTAAAAACGAGAGAGATTGGCCAAAGAGGTCTGATATAACTGACTACAGAGTCAGGATGGAAAATTATAAATCAATGGGATGAAATGATCCTTTGCTACAGACTAGAGAAGAAGTTTGGCTATGTCTCAAGAAATGGAGAATTACATTAGACATTAAGGGAACCAGAGATACTCTCAACAGTTCAGGGTGGATATAACTGTGCAATGGAGCAGAACAGATTAAAAATCCCAATCTAAGGAGGCATTAATATATAAAACTGCAGGAGAAGGACATGATGTGATAGAAATAATGTGATAGTGCTTCTAGTATTCATTTGTTATGTTCAGGGTCTTCATATCTTGCCTTTTCTGTTGTTTTCTCAATTCTTCCTCCAGCATGTGACAATATTGTTGCTTCTTCTTTCAATATCAACGGCTTCTTCTGACACCACCGACTCATTGTGCCAGAAGCCACAGATACCCAGCAATTCCTAACTTGTCTTCATAGAGCAAAAGAGGTCAGTCATGTGGAATACAATTTTTATCATATTTATGTCTTGGTTTGTTTACACAGACCTACAGTAAGTAGTGCCCTGAAAGAGAGACAGAGAGAAATAACACAAAGTGATACTTTCTTTTGGGCACTGCAGTGCAATAACTGCACTTTCGAAGGATTTCTGTTGAAGATTAAAACATTGTTTGTTTTTTTCAGAATTTTGCATGGAAAAGTACCTGAAATTCACTGTTCAATCCTGTGAATGACTGTATTCATTTAAAAAAGGAGTACAGATCCTCTTTTCACCTTCGTGTCACACCACATCTACCATTTTCTTTCTCCCTTCCTTTTCTCCCACATACTCATAAACATTTGCTTCTCCACATCTCAAGTCCACTGTCCTCTTCTTCATATATTAGATATAAAATCTCTTGATCTAGTCAGAAGAGTGGGCATAAAACCTCATAGGGAAAATGCTGGAAATCACTAGAAAACAGTTATTTCACCATAGTTTTCCTGTCTTGTCGCATCCTAGAGCACCATTAGAGTGCATTAGTGGGCAGAAAAGTGTGTGCCCTTGTGCACACACCCACCCACACACAAAGGTAGTAAATAAGAATAAAGGCACATATATACATGGGTTTGAGAAAAATAATGATATTGAATTGGTCATAAAAACTGCATTCTCACTCTTTTTTTTTATTATTATTTTTTGGCTGAAATTTTGCCTACTTAGGTAATAATATTTACATTCTCTTTCTCTTCTTTCTCTTTTTACCATCCCATCTTTGCTTTCTGGCCAACTTTGTCTTCATCTCTGGTCGCCATTCCCCACTAAATTCTCGGCATCATTACAACAGCTGCTTAGGAGTGGATAGGATTTTTCTCTGCATATCAAGCCAGAAGGGTCTGCAGATTTCTTTGTTGTGGCTGCAGTCATAACGAGGCCAAAATGGTCTGGGAAACACCTCCCCTTTTGGATTTGCCTTAGATAGTCTTGCCTGATTTGTTTCCTCTTTTTTTCCCCTTAGTTTTTATCTTTCCTTCTTCCTTTCCCTTCTCATTTTATCTCTCTGTATTTCATGCCCAATTAATCTGGTTCTCTTCAGTACACTTTTATAGTAAGGAAGGTTCTTGAAAAAAACTTTCAGATGAAAACTGAGCCAATTTCCCTGGTAACTACCAAAAGCAAGTGAAAATGACAAACTGATTGACTACAGTGGATTGATTGATACTGATTTATAGCTGAAAATTGGATCAAGTGTGTCCACATACACTTTCTCCAGGGGCTAAAACAGAGGCAGACTGCTTCTGTCAGCAATGTTATACAATGAGGGTAACTCTCGTCATGTCACCTCATCTCTCCCTTTCCAGCCCTGTCTCCTGACTAAATAAAGATAATTTTTAAAATACAGGTGCTTGTTGCCTTATCCCACGCACATAACATGATTTTGAGGACACATATTGCCTATGCTTTATCATGAAATAGTGGCCAATTTTCTATCCATTCTGGACTCTCTGCACAACTGTGGGTACCTGCATCTCCCCCTTCACATGCCTGTGCCTGCCAGGTGTCCTCAGGTGGCTTTGCTCACCAGCTTCCTCCTACTTACTGTTTTACTCCTGGACCTTACTGTTTTACTACTGAATGGCAAAGGAGAACTAGCAGGACCTATTTATCCTAAATCTGATCTCAAAATCCTTATTTATGATAGCAACTCTTATTTGCTCATGTGTACATGTTCCTATTGTCTTTTTTAGGACACCTGAATGAGAGGGGTTTGGAGGGCAATACTCCTGCTTAAATCTGCTACTTTAGTCAATTCATTCCTGAGTTAAATAGAATAATAATTAGAAACATCAGTATGTCTTAACCCAGCTAGGCTGTGAGAGGAAAAAAGGACTAAAAGATAATCATAGAAAATAGGGAAAAAGTTATAAAACCTCCTGTTACAAATTTCAAAACTTTGAGACAATATGAAAGTTAAGGGTTCATTACTATAGTATTCAGTTCTTTATAACACATTAAAACATGATTTATTGAAGAATTATAGTTTTACTATGAAAAAAAAAAGAGGCAGTAGATAACATGATACCATCAAATGCATAGACGCTTGTGTTAGAAGGACTTTTATGACTTCTGTTTCTGGAGAAAGCTCACACATCCTGGAGTGCAAGGGTGCTGCCACTGACCCCAGTCCATGGCAGGGGTTCCTTGTGTACAGTTCTGCAGAGAGAAGCCTCGGTGGCTACCTCACTTCTGCAATTGTCAAAGTCAGTTCTGAGCTAAATCCAGATTTCTCTTCTAAGGAAAAAGGGCAAGTAGGATTAGTATTTGAATATATGTTTTCCTGACTGTCATTTTATTTTGGGCCTGATCCAACAAGCTCTAGCTGTGGGTTTCATTCATGCTATGTGGTTATGGGTTTGAAAAAGAACAGACAACAGCATTCTACTTACAGTCTCATGGTCTTTCAGAGTAAGTCCTAGATGTCCTTACTAACATTGGAAGCTGGGTTTTGCAGACAAACTGAGCTGGGGTAAGCTGAGGCTACTTTTGGCAGACACATGACAACGAGAAGCAAAGTCCAGGGATCACATTAGGCTTCATTCCAGGAGTCACCTCCCTCAGGTAAGTGGTGGTGTTGTTACACAACCACAAAGTGGTTGCTCAAAATCAAAGAAGCTCTGGCAGGATAAAAAGCTGAACTCAAAACTGTAACGTTCTGGGTTAAATGTTGTAAACATGAGAAAGTTCTTTCTCCTGTAAGCTGATCATTATTGAAATATCAGGGTTGATAGGCAAAATTACTGTTAGCAAGCAGGCATTTTCTGCTAGCTGGATTTGAATCATCACAAAATCCACAGAAATTTTGATGCAGTGCTCATCAAATTGGCTGTAATATAGGCTTTATTATTTTAAATGTCTCAAGTTCAAGGACTTTCTAGTTCTACAGAATTTAACTCCATTGGCTAACAGCAATCCTTGTACAATCAGGTGTTGTACTAGAAGGTAACTGAATGCCAGGTGCCCACAAAAGTTGCTCTGCCACTTCCCTCCCCACCAGGGCATGGTACAGAAAATGTAAGAAAAGGTTCATAGGTTGAAATAAGGACAGGGAGAAATCATTCAGTGTCTACTGTCATGGGCAAAACAAATTTGTATTAGGGAAATTATATTAATTTATCATCAATCAGATCAGAGTAGGATAATGAGAAATAAAACCAAACCTTAAAAATACCTTCCTCCCAACTTTCCCTTCTTCCTGGGCTCAACTTCACTCCCAAATTATCTACCTCCTCGTCTCCTCCAGGCAAAAGATGATGGAGAATGGGGGGTTGTGGTCAGTTGGCTCTGCTGCTCTGCATCCAAAGGGGAAGGACTCTTCATACTGTTACCCTGCTCCATCATGGAGTGACTGCCATGGGAGACAGTCCTTCACAAACTTCTCCACTGTGGGTCCTTCCCATGGGTTTCTGTTCTTCATGAACTGCTCCAGCATGGGATCCTTTCCATGTGGTTTAGTCCTCCAGGAATAGGCTGATCCAGCATGGGTTCCCCACAGGGTTACAAGTCCTGCCAATAAACCTGTTCCAGTGTGGGCTCCTCTCTCCATGGGTCCACAGGCTCTGCTGGGAGCCTACTCCAGCATTTTTCTCCCATGGGGTCACAGCCCTCAGTCATCCACCTGCTCCAGCATGGGATGCTCCACAGGCTGGAGGTGGATCTCTGCTCCACTATGGACCTCCATGGGCTGCAGAGGGACAGCTGCTTCACCGTGGTCTTCACCAGGGGCTGCAGAGGAGTCTATGCTCTGACACCTGGAGCACCAACTCCCTCTCCTTCTCCACTGGGTGTTTGCAGAGATGTTTCTCTCACAGGATCTCACTCCTCTATTTCACTTCAGTTGCACAGGTTTTTTTTTTTTTTTCTTCTTAAATAAATTATCCCAGAGACTCTACCACTGCTGCTGATTGCCTTGGTCTTGGACAGTGTCTGGTCTGTCCTGGAGCCACTTGGCATTGGTTCCATCAGACATGGGCAAGGCTTCTAGCAGCTTCTCACAGAAGCCACCCATTCAGTCCCCCCACTACCAAAATCTTGCCACACAACTCAATACACAATTCCCCCCTGGAGTAAAACAGTGATAAACTTTAAAAGGGCAGATTTTAAAACTATGAGGAAAATGGTTAACAGCAGGCTGAAGGGCAAAGTAAAAAACTTTAAAACCACAGAAACAGCCTGGAGGCTATTCAAGAACATTGTGTTAGAGGCACAGATGGTTTGTGTATCATTGAGAACAAAAACAAAGTAAAATGGTGAGAATAAAACTATGGTTAAGCAGAGAAGTACAGGGCTTTATTGAGGTTAAAAAGGCATCCTTTAAAAGCAGAAAGTCTTCCTGAACAACCTAGCCAGATCAGGTCATCAGTCATGTTGGTGAAAGGCAAGTCAGCAATGATAAGAGTAGTAAGGAAGTGGTCATCTGAAAGTAATGAGGATCTGGTGGGTAAAGACTCATATATATATATATATATACCCATACCATGTGGTTCTGGCATATTAAAGTTTGCAATAGAAATGTTTCATTGTCCTCTTGAGTTTTCCTTGAATTTCCACTCTTTTTTTAAAGAAAAGATGCTATTATCCAATCAGAGACATGAAATTAGGAAACAAACAAAACAAAATGATTCTGCAAAGATGCTAGTGTAGCTTCAAATTTCTTGCCTGGCTATATTCCATCTCCATCTTCCTCTCCAAGCCTGCTCCCCTGGCTGCTAACATCTCATCCCTTCTGCCCTGGCCAGAGGGCAGACCCTTTTGCTCTAATATATTCTGGGCTTGATTATTCACTGAGAGCTCTAAATTCTCCCTGTTACAAGCACTTTGAACAAACTCTGCTTGGATATGTTGAATTAATTATTTGCTAAGGACAGTCCCAGTCAAAACAGATGTGTTCCCTGAATGTGTTTATGTGCAAGAACTAAATTGCTGAGTACATTAAAGACCCTCAAGGATGCAGAGAAACAGTAAAATATAATTTTTTTTCAGCAATTTTTCTTCCCCTAGAAGGCAGCAAAAGGCACTTTCTGTGTTGGTTAAAGGAGAAATGGAAGCTAAAAAAAATTGGACACTATCCATCCATAAGCTGAGAAATTTAGGTTTAGCAGCTATTGGTGGTTTACCAATGTAGTAACATAGGTAGTATGAGATATAATGGCAATTCTTTAAGATCATTGGTCAACAGCTTGCTGAACATGGGCTAGCAGTGTGCCTAAGTGTCCAAGAAAGCCACTGGCATCCTGGCTGTATCGAAAATAAGGTGGCCAGCAGGAAGAGGGTAGTGATGGTCCTCCTGTACTTGGCACTGGTGAGACCACACCTCAAATCCTGTATTCAGTTTTGGGCCTCTCCTTACAAGAAAGACATTGAGGTGCTGGAGCATGTTCAGAGAATGGCAACAAAGCTGGTGAATGGGTTGGAGCACAAGTCTTATGAGGAGCACCTGAGGGAGCTGGTGTTGTTTAGCCTGGAGGAAAGGGGGTTGAGGGGATATCTTATCTACAATTTCCTGAAAGGAGGTTGAGGTAAAAGCGAGGGTGATTTTTCCCAAGTCACAATTGATAGTACAAGAGGAAAGGGCCCCAGTTTTGCCAGGGGAGGTTTAGATTGGAAATTAGGAAAATTTTCTTCACTGAAATGGTTGTCAAGCACTGTGACAACCTACCCAGGGAAGAGGTGCAGTCACTAGCCCTGGAAGTACTAAAAGGGGTGTATATGTGGCACTTGGGAACGTAGTTTATTGACGGGCTTGGCAGTGATGGGTTAACAGTTAGACTTAATGATCTTAAGGGTCTTTTCAAACCTAAAACATTATATGATTCTATGAAATCTGTGGGTAGCAGTGCCTACTCAGAATCAAACCTAAGAAAAGGAGGTATGAATTGTGGGCATTTTAGTGACTTGTTCTAATGATTTCAGAAGAAATGGTGTCTTTGAAATGGGAGGGAGATGGGAAAAAATAAGTGCAAGAAACATCACCTAACCAGAGAGGAGCTGAGGCAACTTTTCTTCTTTATCTCTACTGAGAGATGACAGGAAAGGGAGGAAAAGATCGAAAAAGATTATTCTGTAACCATCTCACAGAACATCTCCTGAGACTGTGTTTGTCCTTTCCCAGCACAGTTTTTGAGAGGACATGCTGAGTACTCCCCATTGCTTCAGTCAACAGAATGTCTTCCAGAGAGATGGGAACAGTATCTGGAAGGAGGGAGCACAGATTGTGGGTAGGGAAAGAGGGAACTGGGGACAAGGCAGTTGGAGGTATGGATCAGTGAAGGAGGGGCTGTGAGAAAGGTTTGGTTTATATGGGCAGAGTTTGAATAAACTTTTAACACTGTTGACCTCCAAAACCCCTGTGTACTTCATTAATCATCCTGTACACAGATGAGAACTTTCAGAACATCTGGTGCCTTCCTGAAGATCTCCTGTGTATAGGAACTTCAGCCTTTAATTTCAAATCACTGTGAACTTTAGATCAAAAGTTGAGACTGGGATTCTGCGTCACTCGCAAAAAGAGAAATTTTACATCTCCAGTACTTAGCGAAGAATATTTCTGGTTTTAGTTTTGTTTTGTTTATTTGTTTTGTTTTGTTTTGTTTTCCTAGTTTAAAGGAGAAAGTACAGGCCACTAATCAGCCATGGCACATGCACACACATACACTATTATATGTGAATACTTCTCCAATGTTACTTTATAAGAACCTTAGACACTTCAGTTTGATTAACACTTTGATAAAATGTACATTTTCCTTGAAGAAAGCGAGGCCATGGGGATTTGCTAAAAATTCAGAGAAGGAAGATACTGTGAAAAGATTTAATTCAGTTACAGTAAGTAATACATTCTACCAATGTAATATGGACACAAAAAAATGTTAGATCCCTTGAGAAATTAGGATAATATTGTTTGAGCCTTTTGAATGTATATAATTGTATTTATGTATGTGTCTCTATGTATATCTGCATTTATGAAAATATTGTTATGCACGTCTCTGTGTATGAATACATTTATAAAACAAACCCATGACCATAAATCAGCTCAACAGAAACAGAATAAAGTGGACTACTGTACATCTTTATTTAAAATACGTAGGATGCCAAGACAGAAAAACACTAAAAAAGAAATACATATTGTTTTTGAAGCTGAAGCATCAATATGGTTGTAATTTTAATGTTTCTTGCTGGAAAAAGGTCATCTTTGGCGAGGTCGGGTTTTTCTTAAGGTCATTTCACATTGAGATATCTGCCTGCTTTTGACATTTCATCTAGAAGAGGCACAACTATTCTGACACATGAAATGGGTTCTTTACAAACCCAATGGCTATTTCTATCAACATCTGTTATTCTTACACAAAAGGGGAATATGCATTGATTGCAAACAAGGCTCCGCATTTTTTTGAGAATATTAATATATATATATTTTGGGCTTAAAGGTACAGCAATGTCCATTTGAAATAGAAACAGAAGACAAAGCTGATCTATTAAAGACTGAAAAAAAAAAAAAAGATGGCATTCTTTGCTTTTAAATAAAATTAAATAAATTTAAAGATGTTAATTCTAAGTAAATTGTCACACTGATTTCTGTAAAGCAGCAGGGCAGTGAAATTCACTAAACATTTGTGTAATTACTTTGTGATATTGACACAGAAAAAACTACAATAAAAATATATTTCTTTGCATTTTGTGTGGGATTTTTAATTGCATATTCATTTGCAAATTTCAATTCTCTCTAGCACTAAGTATGATAGGAAAAATCTGTTGCCATATAAATCCCCCACCTTGTATCCCCGTATTTTCAAACCCCAGAATTATGTTTGTGGTATAACATCTATGTAATTAAAATACTCTGCCAAAGTAATGCAGACTCACATGGACAACTTAATTTTCCTGTAAGACAATCCAGGATTCCACTGGCTGAACCCTGGTCTAGTTCAAGAGTGGTTCACAGAATTGCTTTCCCAAAGAACATCATAGGGAATACCATAGTTTGTCCTTGTTCCTTGTCTGCAGATAGCTCAATTAAGCCTTGAACAATCCAAAGCAGAAGCATTTAGTTGATCATTCAATAGTTAGGATTCGCTAATGGAGTGTTGTGACCAGTCATGTGATGTTATATCTGTTCCCATATTGGTGGTCTGTTCTTTATGAGCCATTGATTTCTCCCAAAATGAATGCCATTTTATCAGAAAACAGGTTTTGTTTTCTGATTATATTCCTTTGGCAAGTGCTCAAATCTGCTGTTTGTGGATGTTTGTAGGAACATAGCTTTGCTCACATAAGTATTTGAAACAGTGAATAATAAAGGACATGAACAGGCTAAATCCAATCCCCATTTTCTCATCTAACAAGCTGCAAGTGAACAATTTTTGTACTATCTCTACTGGTTCACTAATCTTGCAGAATCAGTAAATTCTGCATGCTTGGAGTCAGTGTGCTTCCCTACTTACTAAATGTGTCATATTTATCTTCTCTGCAATATGAGGACGTATGGCAGACATTCACAGAGAACTACAGGTGCTGCTTTTCTGGATTGAAGCCATATGTCCATAGGGCATTGAAGAGGTTAACATCCAGGTGTAAGAGCTTTATTGCTGGAACATGTTCCTCATTGCTTTCAGACTTTGGCCTCAAATACATGTCTTTAACATATTTATTAAAGTGTCATAATTAGATTTATTTAATTTGCTGGGATCCAGAGCATGTCAGCTCTGTGGATGACTAAAAAATGCTTCATCAGCTTTTGATGGCTTCACAGGACAGCAGGGCAATCTGCTCCTATTTCCCACTAAAGCATCTCTGTTTGAAAACAGGGCTTGAACATTCTCAGTTTATGCATTTACTCATAGAAAGAAAGTGAAAACACTCTCATGTTCTGCAGTATTGCATTTGATTAGAAAATAATGCTTGGGGTATGAGTACACTGAAGTAATGTTAAGAAAACATTAAAGCACCCTTAAATCTGCCATTTTGTGCCTAGGGCTTTGCAGTTATCATTTGAAATGTGTGGCCTTTTTTTAAATGGTTCCACAAGAGTGGCAACTGCTGCATAATGATACAAATAAAAATAATACTGAGGTGTAAGTAGTGGCTCTGATAGTTGTACATATTCTCATGTAAAGCCTGGAGTGGCAAAATGGATAGTTTTCCAGCTTTAAATAACATCATCAGTACACCTTGCTTGGCCAGATCATGGAGCAGAGAAGTAAGGTAGCACAAAAAATAGCAGCTTGGGTTGTGCCAATATGTATACAAGTATAAATTTCAAGTCTCTCCTTTTATGTAAGTAGTACACATAGAATTTAGAATAAATAGGAGCCAGATAAGATTATGGTCTATAACAGAAAAGCAAGACAAATTCATGCCCCACACTGACTTATCACATAGGACAGCCTGATGCTACTTTCAGCAATCACACTGGTTACACATAGACAAAAGGGGATTTTGGGGAGCTGTCAGTTGACAACTAATGAGAATTTCAACTCTGGGCTTACAAAATATAGGTAGTCTTTATTATGCTGGTATATAATCTAGCATCAAAGAAAAATTGTGCAACAGGGGTCTACACATGTTTCACTTAAGGAGAACTAGAAACTACTTCACACCAGAGCAGATCAAGCTTTCTACCAGGCCAGTTTAACATTTCCTCCAAAGTGGTTTTCACAGTTGCCTCCTCTGGCAATAATCCCTACAGCTTCTGTACCACAAGCAGCATAAGGGCTCTCCCCTCATTGCACTGTAATAGTATGAGATTGAATGATGATTGTCTGTCCCATCTGAGAAATCCAGACTTATTTTTGCAAGGATAAGCCCAACAATGGGTCAAAATGGGTTTTCAAAGATAATTGAAAACATATGGATGTAATTTTCCTCCAAAAAGAGTTGATCAGATGTTTCACTGGGCAGAAGATACACAGACATGTTCATTACCGAGGCAGCTAAACTCACTTCCAAGAGCAATGGGACCCTGTTTGCTTGTCTTTATTCTCCTGCCCCAACCAATTAAGACCAAAATGTGAGAAGAAAAGGGGAAAAAGGGTATGTATCTACTTGCATTGATTTGAATAGCAGGATGATAGTTATCTTCAGTCATTGAGGTGGGTGGGAGCCTGACACTGAAAGAATTTGAGGAGGAAGTGCTGAGTGAAAAAATCACTGCCTAAGAGAAAGGTTGCATACTAGGCACATGGAAAATATGCACTCTGTAGGTGGGTATTTAGTAGACTAAGGTAAAAGAAGGAATATGCAGAAGGAAAATAATTGAAGAAAGACTACACAGAGAAGAAGAAAGTGAGATGTCTGAAATGACCAGCAATGGTCATTGCTGCCTGTGCTGATGCCACTGCATATTGATCTGTCTCTTGCTAGGGCACCACTTTGGGATTTTAGGCTTCCCTTACTCCTCCCTATACAGCCTCCTATTGAAAGGAAGGAAGGACCAAAGGAATCATTCTGAAAATCTTTCTCATCATAAAGCAGTGATTTAGATTCCTTCTTCCATTTTCATCATTGTTGATTGAGTTGTCAAGCACCCAACCTTGGCAATAGAAGCTGAAATAAGGAATATCTTCATAGCTTTGCCATACTGTGTCAGTACTGAATAACTGAGCCTTATCGACCACATGCTGGGTCTGACATTCAGCTGAGTTCCTTTGGAATTTTTATTACTAGTTTTTACATGACACTCAGAAAGGTCTTACTCACAACGAATTGTATACTTGAATTCTGCGTTTTCTAGAGATCGACTGTACTGAGTCTTGCTGAGCTGGAGTTCATTTCCCCACAGTAGCCCTCATAGCGCTGTGTTTTGCATTGGTAGCTAGAAGGCTGTTGATAACACGCCGGTGTTTTGGCTACTGCTGAGCACAGCATCAGCACTGCAACATTGCTTCCTCAGTCAAGGGCAAGATCCTGGGAGGAGACACAAGTAGGCCAGCTGACCCAAAATGACCACGGGGATATTCCATACTATATGATGTCAGCTCAGAAAAAAGCTAAGACAAAGAGCAGGAAGGCTGGCATTCACTGTCTCCAGTGGCTGCCTACTGAGGAACAAGCTCAAGCCTTGCCTTTAGGAAGTGGCTGACCGTTGTTGGTCATGGGAAGTAGAGAATAAATCGTATTATCTTTCACTTTACTTTTGCACGTGCAAGCTTTGGCTTTGCTTTTGCTTTAAATAAACTTATCCCAACCCATGAATTGTTTTCCATCTTACTGTCTCCCCTGTCCGACTGGGAAGGGGAGTGATAGAGAGGCTGGGTGGGCACTTGGCATCCAGTCAAGATCAACTCACCACACCCATAGAGAGCAGCCAGGTCTAGAGGAGTTCTACTTATAGCAACAAGTATCTCAAGTGATAACCTGAGGCCATTTTCAAGGACAGTGCTCTGCAAGTTGCACTATAACATTTGTCATAAACTCTTAGAGTTTCACTGGAGATTTACTAGACATGAAATCTAACAAATTGATAAACCTGTTGATGGCAGTAGAAATAGAAGTAAAATATTTTGAAGTGAAAGGGTCTATGTCAGTACTGCATAGTGGTATGAGAACATTTGTGCTGTAAAAGCAGCGTATACACTGATAGCTCTAGTTACAACAGCGGACAGAGGAAAACCCTTCCTGACATCTCCTACTTACTTATATGCAGAATACTGAGACACAAAAGCAATTCACCTAGAATTGGTTCCCAAATCCAATATATTCCCTAATACAATGCTGTTTTATTGGCCAATTTTGTCCTTTATCACCTCCCACTAAACTGATAAAGCTCAGAATTTTAGTCTTTTTGGCCCAAATGGAGTTAACTTCTCTGATTCCTCAGTTACTGATGCTTCAGTTCAGTGACAGTAACAATAGGAAAACCTCAACTATCCTTTGATTCATTTTGCATGGCGGGTATTGGGGAGAAGGACAAAGGCTAGAAGGAGACTGGGGAAGGAATCTCGTTTCGCTTGGCTGTCATCCATCTTAAACGTTTCTGGATCTGATGCCTCCAGTATGTTTTCTATCACAGCTATTTGATATTGAATGTTATAAAAGTGTATTTCCACTACTGCTCAAAAAGAAACCCCCAAGGCTGTTTCTGGAACAATGTAAAATGTCTTTACATTAAACATTCAGATGATCCTATAGTTCTGAAGTCATTCTAGTAGGGAGACATGCTGTAGGGTCATGGATTCCTAATTTTTGCCGTCCTTCTAGTACCATATGTTTTTATAGTTCCTATGAATGAATTAATCACACACTTGAGGGCACACAAGTTTTGCATATGATTTTACCTAGATAGCATTTTACTAAGTTATCAAAATCTAGCCTCTTTTAGGGAAATCAGAGATTATACCTCTCAGGTCAAACACCATGCCTTCATTAATGTATTCTGGTTGTTTCTCTTGGTAATGTATATATATTTTTATCTCACTTTTTCAATATGGCTATGAGAGAGCACCAGAACAAACCACCTCTGGCACTTCATCTTCAATCAGAATAGGAATCACTATTCTCAAGAGTCCACAGCTCTGCATTATTAACATTCTGTCCCTGCATATCTGCACCTAACCTTATCTTAGTTCTTGTTTATGTGGAGTCTTTCATTTTCCCATAATTTTTTAAGAGGGAAAGAAGAACAAGAGTAAAACACTCTACTGTATAACTGATTTTACCCCAGAAGTAGAAAGACCAACTATCTTTTCCAGCTTTTTCAGAAGCCACTCTTAAAGCTATTAAAATATTCTATATGGATTGGGCCAAACTATCCTCTGGAGTAAACTTCCAATAGGAAAGATCATGAACATCTACAGTCAGTTTGTATATTATCTACCTGAAATTTTTTTTCTGAATCTGTCCTTCAATATTCAAATTCTAAATTGCATGCATGAGGAAGAACAATGACCAATGACTATTGTTATTTATCACTGTTGACATGACTTAATTTTATCTAGTTACACATCGTGCATGAGTGAAAGAAAAAGTGCCAACTAAACTGAAGTTACACATTATTCAGAACGTTATTCACAGCTCGTTGAGAGGCAGTGTGAAAATTCAACATGAAAACAGGACTAATCCTCAACATCTTAACTCAGGCAAAATTATGTGTTTAATCTCATCACAAATACAAAACTATGTTGTGCCTATTAAAGAATTTGCAACTTGTCTTTAACATATCCTTTTCATCAGCGTTTGTCGGAAAGAGACTAGAGACCTCTGAAAGCTGCTCTGAGGAAAAAAGTTCCTATATGTCATGTTGTTGAAAGAAACACATATTGGACTCAGTTTTAATGAAAAGCACTAATTTCCAGTTGTTATGAAAACATTTTTTTGATACCCTACCTAAGGACCATGAATTTCCTCAAGCTTTCTTAATTTTAAAATTCATAGAGGTAAACTCTATTAAAATACGTGGTGGAAATGAGCTTGAAGATTTTTCCAGATATTATTTTTCCTTCAATGAATATATAATAAAATTATTTGGAAGTGTTTTCATTAATTGTATGTATTGACAATTCATCAATATATTCAGAGAAACAATATAAAAGTCTATGCTTTCATCTTAAGGTTTTCTTTAGAGGGCTTTTAAAGTTTAGGCTACTGGATCATCAGAAGACAAGTCCCACAGCAAGAGGTCCATACACTTTCATTTCATATTATATATGTTTTTATTGGGGGTGAAAGAGAGGCAGCTTTATGTTTGCTACTGTGGATTTTACCTGCCGATACTTCCCTTGAAGTTTGTGGCCAGAGGCTGGTTGATTCACTTTGCCAGTAATGATGGCATATTTGTGGTTACTGAATCATGTAAAAAAAAGTTATTCTTGCTATTTTTAACATATTTTTTGCATGCTTGGCATTACTAATGAATTGCATTAACTGCGCTATTGAATCTACATATACAAGAAGCCTGCCTAGTTTCAGCTGTAAATTCGGATATATTGTTATACTGTAACTGAGTTTGTACTTGTCTGTGGGCCTTCTACCAAGAACAATTGGGTCTGTATGCATTTCATAAATAATCTATTATAATTTTCATTATATTATTGCAATTTTTATTGTTTAACCTATCATTGTTTATCAATAATAGATTTTGATAGAATGATTAAATGAGAGATAGAAATCTTTAATTTTTTATTGTATCACAAAATCTCCAATAAAGGTAGCTTGCTTTCTTGCCTACATCCTTACTTACAAAATAAGTAGTCCTTATTCCATATTTTACAAGATGATTCCTTATTTTACCAGATGTGTGCTTGATCTCTTTTCCAGACAATAGTTGAAATATCCACATAATTCTTTCCTTTCTTGTTTTCCTTAGTTGATGAACCAATATATGACAGAATCACAAGAAGCAAAACATTTTCTCAAACTTTTTCTTCTGAGATAAAGTTAGGGTAAAGAGCATTTCTTTAGAACAAAGGTATACTGTACAGAAATATCTTTTTCAGCAGGGACAAACACAGTATCTTGTCTTTAGATATAGGATATATTTAGACAGTTTCAGGCCAAAATGTCTAATGTGAATTTGGATAAATGGTTTTTTAGAGATATTGGATGTGAACCATGAAGCATAGCTTTTTTGTTTGGTTTTTTTGTCGCATTTGTTGCCTTCTTGCATAAAGGAAAATGTTCTGCTTTTTTTTTTTTTTTTTTTCCCCTGTGGATGAGAAATTAATGGTCAGCCACTGAAGCCTGAACTTGTTTCCAGAGGAGGGGGAAGGTCAAGCAAAACATTCAGGGAACTAGTTTCTGAAAGTAGCTGAAGGACTTCAGATCTAGTAATTTTTTTTTTCATTTGATAATATATCTCTTAAATCCATGAGAATCAGTGTCAAGAAAAAGATTATGCTTGAATTAAGGCAAAAAATTATGGCTTTGATTGTAAATTCAAGAAAATGTCCTATATTAATTGAATTTTTTTGGTTTTGTTACTAATTTTTTTCTCCATTTTTAATGAAATGTTAATGATTTTCTTCTTCCTTTTAATTTCTCTATTTATTTAGTTTTATTGCAAAGTAGCCAAACAGTGAGCAAATTGGGTGAAAATACAATAAAAACATCACTAATGCCTTTTTTTTTCCTCTTCTTTTCCAGTAGGAGAAATGATAAAACCAAACCAAAATAAACCAAAAGTAAACTGAGACATAATAGAATCATAGACTCATCAAGGTTGGAAGAGATCTTTAAGATCCTGAAGTCCAAATGTCAGCCCAGCATTACCACTATAACACCTAAATCACTAAACCACATCACCCAGTGCCAGGTCCAGATGTCTCTTCAACACCTTCAGGAATGGTGACTTCACCACCTCCCTAGGCAACCTATTCCAATGACTGGCCACCCTAACAGTGAAAATCTTTTTTCTATTATCTAATCTGAATCTCATCTGTTTCAGCTTTAGGCCATTTCCACTGGTCCTCTCACTGCAGGCATGGTAGAAGAGACCAGCCCCCAACTCACTACAGCCTCCTTTCAGCGAGTTTTCTCCTGAACCTTCTCTCCTCGAGGCTAAACAAACCCAGCTCCCTCGTCCATACCTCATAAGATATATTTTCATGACCTTTCAAAAGCCTTCTTGCCCTTCTTACTAGATACACTCAGTACCTCAAAGTCCTTTTCAAAATGAGGGGCCCAGGATTGAACACACTACTCGAGGTGTGGTCTCACCAGTGCCCAGTACAGGGGGACAGTCACTGCCCTGGTCCTGTTGGCAAAACTGTCTCTTAAACAGACCAGGCCACTGGCCTTCTAATAACCATGGTGGTAGTGGATCAAAGGTTGGACTTGATGATCTCAGAGGTCTTTACCAACTCAGCTGATTCTATGATTCCATGATTCTTGGCCATCTGAACACACTGCTGTCTCATGTTCAGCCAGCTGTCGACAAAAGTAGTGGGATGTAATTAAAAATGTAGGTTGGGAATTTTGTAGCTTTTGGATACCAAATATCATGCTATTATTCTCATTATTAGTTTTAACCGATGTACAGAGTAAAATATTATTAATTTGCAACTATTGTCTTTTACTGAATGTGTTGTAGAGTTCTGCTCTGCTATTTATAAAGTTCACTACAGTAAACAGCAGTGACATAAATATTCAATTTTGGTTCCCATGATTTTGAATGAGGGTATTTTAACATAAGTTACCAGAGCTCAGCAATGCTGGGCAGTGCAAGAAACAATTAAAATAAATGACAAGAATCTAACCCCATCAGTTGTCATTCAACTTTGTCAGGAGTTACATCTTTGGATGCTTCTTAATGTCTTAACAGCAGCACTGACCACTCTTTTTTCACTTTTTTTGGTTGCCAGTGTTTGGCACTGAAATCATCTTCCTAGATATTCCTTGCTATCACCAGCCATACATACGTCACATGCAGATCATTACAGCACATGCTTCAGGAAATTATATATGTATGCATTTCTCAGCAAACAAACTAGTGCAGAATGTTCTTGTCAACGTCATTAAGAAGTAATTTTCCTTCAGAGAACAAATTCCATTCTAGGCGCTGTTTGACATTAGTTATGGACAAACAAAATATTTATTGTGAATTAGCTAGTAAGTGAGCATAGCTTTTAAATTTATTTCTACATTGTTCCTTTTTTTTTTTTTTTTTTGTTACTTTTGTGTCAAAATTCTTATTTCCAGGTACTCACAGACTAGTTTAAGCAAACAAATTTCAGTCTGTCAATTGCTTGTGAACTATTCACTCTGACTATTGGTTAATTATTGCTTTGAAACTGTGATTGCCACTTAAATCATATAATTCTGCTTCTGCTCCTTCAAGTTAGTGGAAAGACCACTTCTGAAAATGGAGGCACTCATTAAAATGCTTAATGTAGGTGAAGAAGGTAGCTAAAGGCATCATTTTGGTGTGCTTTTTCTCAAAGCTGTGAAGTTGAGTTTATTAAAGACACAGTTTGGATGAAACAATGTATTAAAATGTGGTGTAATTAACTTATATAGAATAAATAATTAAATATTCATAAAATACCTCAACTTTGGCTCCTCTATTACTACCTTGCTTTTAAAGGACTTACTTTTCCATTTCCTCAGTCAACCTGTAATCACTAGTATGGCTGCATGCGTGACAGGCAGTGGTTATAAGTAAGCCACTGTAGTTGTCATCAGCTCCAACTTGTTTTTCCTTCCATTAGGATTTCCTGATTATGCACTGAAAAGATATTTGATTGATAGTAGAATAGAAGACATTTGAAGAAAAAAAAACTGAATTCATGCCAGTGGGGAGGGGAGCTACCTCATTAACAAAATAATTGAGCTGTTAGTTAATTTTACTTGTTATTTGTTGAAAAGAACAAAAATCTTCCAATGAATTAATATTCTTCCCTCAAATGATTAAAAGAACAACAAAAGGATTTGTATCTTAGATGTATTTAGTAATTATGTCCCTGACACCTTTTTTTCATATCATCCAAGGCAGATGTAAAAAAAAAAAACAACTGGTAATTTACTGAACATTGTAAGTGTCAGCTTTTCCTGATCATTTTTTCTCTGCCTCTCCCCCAGAAATTGCTTATTAGAAGCAATTTCTGCTAATTGATAATTAATACCTTTACCTTTGTTAAAAACAGCTACTTGTGTATCAACACTCCCAGTTTGACATAGTCAGTATATTTTACTATTGATGTAAATACTGCATAAAATGAATAGTAAAAAATATTCTTGCAATATAAATTTTACATTTCACTTAATATTGTCTCTTTTTGTGGTATTCTACAGACTTTCCCTTCCTTTAAGTCTAGAAATATTTGAAATAAATAACTCTTAAACCAATTTAGTAAATATATTAACATTTAAATTAGGCATTGGACAGGATTGTGGAACAGTGACACAAAATATGGCAGGTCAAACAGTGCAGTGAACTTTGTCTTCTTTTTTTTATAAATAATTTCAGTAAAACTTAACTTTGTCATTGAAACTAAATTTTCTTTCCCTATATAAGAAATTCCTATTTCGCTAAAAAAAATATTTTTATAATTCATTATATTAAGTTCAAAGAAATTGGTGATATCCTCAAAGTAATAGACCTTTGGCCATATGAACACAGGGCAAAGGAGTGTTATATGAATGTGCTACCGTGACACCACTGGAAAATTACCCCAGAACTTCCTTGCAACCTTATTCTTTCCCTCATACCATTTCCTTTCAAGGCTCAGTGAATTCAGTCATATTTCAATATGAATGAAACAAAGATTGCCATTTTATTTACATAACATGACCTTGTTATTAGCGATGATTTCAGTGACGAATAACTGTTGGACTGTTGAATGCAGAGAGAAGAACTGACTCTTGCTTTCAGGATTTGTTCTTATCTAATACCTTATTTTGATACCCTTTTAGCAAAGAGAAACCCCTTGTGAAGGGATAGGCTTGAGATGAACCAATATCTTGTAACCAAGCAAAGGGGTTTAGGCATCCATTGCTGTATGTATGCAACAGAGATGTAAGCAAACTGTGTGCTGGAGGAACCAGAGCCCCAGTGAAGCCTGTCCTGGCTGATGGGACTGAGGCAGCTCAAGGTACACAGCATTGCAGTTGCACCCTCATCTAATAGCCAACACACTAGTTGTGGTTTGCTCCCTGACGAAAGCACTTCTGTCCTTGGTATGTTAAAACACTCTTAGCTCTTCTAGGCAAGAAGTGCCATACAGTAGATATCGATCCGAAATGCTGAGAACTGAACCTGTGCCATAGAACCAGAAAAGTCAGAAGAAGCATTGTAAGTTCTTGGCGTGAAATTTCATTTGAACAACCCAGCATTCTCAGGGGTTTCCATATAGTCTTAAGCTGCAGAAAAGGAGAAAACACTTCCACTTCCAAGAGTCAAGTCATGGACAACCATATCAAGATCTACTTTGGATTCAAGTACTGACAGATAAAGAGAAAAGAATTTGTTTATTAAGCCACTGTTCTGGGGAGCTTGAGAAGTAAAATAATTTCTTACATCCACATAAAAATGCGCACAAGCATTTCTGAACTAGGCATGTTTGAGTAAAGTCAAAAAACTATTCTGGTTTTGTGGCCCTCTATTCTGTTTCCATCATCTCAATCTTGTAAAAAAATGAACATCAGTCTTTTCTCTATGCTCTGAGCATTGATGACACATAGACATGATGTCACCCACTCTGCAGTCATAGCCAAACAGACTTGATAGACATCAGTATACAGAAAGATATACAAGCCTATATCTTCACACCCAAAGAAATCCATATGTATTTCACTGAAGAATTCTGTTGGTCACATGGCCTTCTCAGCATATAAAATTATTTACATTTTATTTCTATTTATCTGTACTTGCCATGAAGAAATGGGAGGAAATAAAATTATTGTTTTGGTTTCTCCCAACACCAGAATAAATACTATGACTTGGTTTCGAAAGAGCAAAATACCTCACAACAGCATGCAAAGACAATTAATGTTAAGTAGTGATGCAAAATTCAACCATCCATTTTTTTCTATTTTTGACATATGTTTCACTGGTATAGTTACTGTCTTCTCTGAACTGCAACAAAAACTACTTCGCTCATATTTCTGGGAGCCAGTGGACAGCCATCACTGCCATATCAGAACCTTTCTGTTTCCTGATGTACAGTGGTTCATACGTACAAACAGTTACTAAAGGACTGTAACTGGTTAATTTGGGTGGGTATTTTTCACACAAGACTTCATACTGCTCTTCAACCTGCTGAAATACGAAGTGCCAACTGGCATAACACTGTAAAACTCTGCCGCTAATATGAGACCTATTAAGCCAAAAACACAAGCTAGTCCTACAAAGGAAAATAAAGCAAACAGAAGGCAAACATCCATTTCAGAATAAAAGAATATGATCAAATTATCAAAGCAGTGGTGAGACACTAGGAAAAAAATGAGAAAATAAAACTAAAAAGAAAAAAAAAATTAGAAAAAATCCTGATTATATGTTTTTGAAAGATTAGTTGTAACATCCTTGCATAAGTCCATAGAATGAAATATGAACATGTGGCTTGCTCAAGGTGTTTGTTGCATCCTAATTCTGTGAAGTCATCATATTCAGGGGCATTTACGAAATTTCACTAGAGTCTGGCAGGATGCATTTTACCCTTCTGCAGACATTTTCTGGTGTTCTGATGAATATAGTTTGTGAATAAAAATCCAAACTTTTGGAAGGTAGCTGAGCAAGTTGATACATATTTCAGAATCATTTCTTTTTTTTCTTTATTTTTGCTTTCTCTCACATAAGTATACTTACCTTATTAAATAAAAAGTACTTTCAAATGAAAAATGGAATTTTTAATTTCAAAATGTTGAAACAGGTTGTTTCAATTATTTTGCTTCCTTTTGTTCCTAATTTTTTGGGAAACAGGAAATTAACCAAAATCAATCTTTTACTGCTTAGAGTTTTGGTTCCAGTGAATTATTATTTTATGATGAAGATATGTTACATAAAAACCCTCCCAGACAGGTTATAAAAGAAGAAGAAAAGGAAAAAATATCCTTTTGCCCAGAAGCGCACATTGAACAATGGCTCTTCTACCACCTTGAATGCTTTATTTTTAGAAAGGCAAATACTCTATAAATCAATACTGCATTGTCCATGGAGGTGTTCTTTGGTTTAACACCTTGATTTTGTACTGTTTTTTAAAGAAAAAATGATTTCTGGAAGAGTTGTTCTTTCCTAGCTGGCCCTCCTGTCAACCATATGCACATTCAGATAACGCTTTTTTCTATAATGCTTTTTTTAAAATCAAAATTCTGAAGAAGTGGACATTGATATTTCACCCAGGACCTGTGCCTGCAGGACACTTGGGAAGCGATTTACAAGGTATCCACAGGGTCCTGATGGCAGCAACTTCCTCTAGAAGTGCTGAGCTCTGAAGAAGCTTTTCTCTCTTAACAGCCCCCAGTGCATGAGGTATCACTGAACACCAGTTTTGACTAAACAAATATTCTTTTATTTACTTTCTCTGTTCTGGTGCTTTCTACTGCTGCTCACATGTCCACAACATCGACTCAGGACACAGCAGATGGCTTTCCTATGCCAAGACTAGACCAAACTGATATCCAGCATCAGATGGGGTTAATGTTTCAGTCCATCAGGGACAGAGACTGAGCGTAAACACGAGTAGAAGAGGTAAACACGATTTTTGTTGCCTCTTTCCAATGCCTTCAATGTCTGATTCAGGTTCTTATTCCCACTGATGACTGGTTCTGCTCCTGAGCATTTTATAGGGGTCTCTAGGTCTTCAGTAAGCACCAAAGATGTGACCAAAAGACATGGACAGCAAAAGAGTCCTCTGGGCCTGATCAGTTAGATTTCTCCTAGATTCTCTGCATCCCAGATCACAGGAATATATGTATATATACAGAAGTATTTAAAAAGACCAAACCAATGGTGCTTGTATAAAAAATAAAGGTATAACTAAATAAATACACACACATTTCAATCTTGATTTTTCCAGAACAACACTCTAGGAGTGCTTTGCATTTCAAATGGGACCTGACTATATGAAAAGTACATTGTACAGTAGAATTAACTTTTTTTTATTCAGCCTTTTTTTGCTGTTCTAGATACAGGTCATGAACTTTCACCTCCTGTTTATTTCTTCCCATGTTGACCTTTCACTGAAGCACAGGGCTAATTTTTTGCTCCAGTGACCAAGAATAGGAATTTGTCACTTTATTCAAAATGGAATGAATACAGGTATGTCTGGCATTCTCAACTGGGCTTAACCCTCTGTATGCTGAAAACAGTCAAATAGCCAAATGATCTCTATTAGGAAATATCTTTTCTGAAGTCGCATTATTTTTTGTAACAAAAGAGTTTTGCTTCTTTTGTCTGAAAAAGGGTTTTTCTTTTTCTGTGCACAGCCGGGTACAGTTTTCTTTGTTGCAAAATACAATGAACTAAACAGAAGAAAATGACAGGTTAGGGGTCCATAGGAATTTGCAATGGTTCTAAGGGAGAACTTTCATTAGTGTTAGGAAATAACCTCCATCTTAATTGTCTGCTGCACAAACAAAGTTTTATGTGTTATCTTTGACTGAGAAAGAAATAACTAATTTCTCCAGTAAGATGCCAGTAATGAATTCTTATGGGCTAATCTTAATAAGTATGTGGAAAGTAATCTATGCTTCTCATGTTAAGTTATAAAATAGTATTCTTTTCCTTATGCAAATACTTTCACTGGTACTTATCCACCTATTCAGATCTTCTGTGTAGTAGGGCTTCTTTCCTCATCTCTAAGTTCTGTAAAGGGAAAAGACGTCAGTACAACCATCCAGGACTTGAAGTGAACATATAATTCCTGTGTTAGAATTACAAAGGTGCCAGCAAAAAAAAAAAAAAAAAAAAAAAAAAAAAAAAAAAAAAAAAAAAAAAAAAAAAAAAAAAAAAAAAAAAAAAAAAAAAAAAAAAAAAAAAAAAAAAAAAAAAAAAAAAAAAAAAAAAAAAAAAAAAAAAAAAAAAAAAAAAACAAACCACAAACCAAACCAAAATAAAACCAGTAGGTCTCAAGTGAGACAATCAATAGAGCAATGGACTTTCAGAGAGATTTCCTACAAACACATCCTTAGTGCTTCTATGGTCTCACTGAATTTACTACTGCCTCCCTTTTCCTCTTGGTGACTATATTACAATATTTTCATTTCTTAATGATGTGCCCTGAACTTGTCTCCTAAATACACATTAGCATTGTTGCCTTCCCAGATCTTCCCATCACCTGATAAGTACATGACTGAGGTCTGCATGTGCCTTTTGGTCAACCAGTGTGTGTGAGCTGGCTAACCAAGAAAACAACACTGCTGAGCTCATGGCACTGCTCTTCCTGCAATGGAAACACTTGCTGGGGCCATTAATCTCATAAAACTTGTCAAGTATTAACATATCTGAGCACTTTACCGTATTGATTTAATTTACTGACATAGAGGTTCAAAGAGACAAGAGATGGGGAGGACAAAAGATAGGAGTCCTAAAGCTTATGAAACAAAGTCAAAAAAGGCTCAGTGGTTTTGGACCTTGTTACAGGTAACAGGCTGAACCAGTCCTGTTTTATCCAGGAGAGAGACCTCCTAAACCTGTTTTCAGCAAGGCCAGTGGTTCTGATCTCAGAAACATGAAGCAAACACCAGATAATTTCTATGGAAATTTTTTCATACAAGTTAAAATCAGTAACATAATGTGAAAATATAAATTGACATATTTTTTAATAATTTGAAAATACCTCTAAAGTCTGCAAGTATTCAGTATCTTCCAACAGTGTCACAACCACGTACTGAAAAGGTCCAGAAAGGCAATTTGTAAGGTCTGCTCTGTGGACTGGGATCTTCTCAGAAGATTGCAATTTTAGTACACTACAAATGAGAGTCAAATTTTATGTGCTGTTTTTAAAAGTAAAATTTCATACCCTGGGGGAGGTTCTGCACATACTTTCACTGAATGGAGAGTATCCTTAACCATCTTTCCTCAGTACTGAGCTCAGTGCTGCCAGCCTTGGCACAGTTTGGCTTCCCAACAGCCCCCTGAACAAAGGATGCCCTGAGCTGCTCACTGTTGGGTCCATTTGTGGGTGGATGTATGCTCTGTAGGCTGCAGGCAGATCATGGGGTTTAGAAGCATTGCAGTTTGTTCACTTTCCTGTTAATGCTCTAAGTGGCTGCAGATATTTCCAATTCTGAGAACAAGGAAATACAGGTGTGGGTGAAGTGGAGTATGGTACATTTGCAAAGGTAATCACAGTAACTGTAACAATAACATTCCAGTGAGGGACAACCTATTTTTGCCTTTCAGTTAGCTGAAAAGTCCCTGTTTTATATTTCCAAGGCAGAAAGCTAGATCCTACACTAATCACACTAAAACGTGATTTCCAGATTCACCTGAAGAATGCAAAAAAAAAATATCCATGTGACTTAAGAGAAGGACAAGAAGGATCCTACAACCAAGATGAGAGTTTCAACTTTTCTCCAGCAAATACAGTCTCCTGACAAGCACAAGTAACTATTTGGGAGAATAATGTTATGAAAGTATTTCGGTACAACAGACTCTATTTACTGCAGTAGTTACTGGTGGTTAATACCAATCCACCTTTGAAAATTCTTCGTGCTCATCCTATGTAGAGTGTTTTAGTCACAGCTAGGAGCATAATCTTTCTCTTCTGGACATAAAATATCATGTCATTCACTGTTTTCAGTCCTCACCTCTCAAAGTGCAAAGCATGATGCTAGAGGAGTGAGAGTCAGTGAACAATATATAATTCTGGACCAGTACACCTTTAAATCTTACAGCATTATAACTGGGGCTGCAATTCATCCATTTGTTGACTAACTAAGGACACAGCTTTTGCAATCTAGTAGAAGTTATGCTCACCTGTACCAAAGCACCTATCTCTTTATTTGTTCATCAGTATATCTATTTTTTTATAAATGGTTCCTTCCCATTAGAATATATATGTACATAGATTATTGTTTCTCACTGACCTACACTGTCCATGGAGCTTCCTACTGCTAGGATGAGATCAGCAGCAGCGTCCTGGTCTGATCAGAGACCCTGGCTCCTTTCCTGAGCTGTAAGGCTTTGTGCAAGTGGCAAAGAAGTGAGGCATCAGCACCGAAACCACCCCTGCTAGTCCTGGCATTTGCATATTTAACTGCTTCTATGGCGACCACTTAAATGCAAAATGCTGAATGCTGAGAGGGAAAAAAAAATCACAACCTTAACAGAACAACATCCTTAAACAGCCCAATACCACATTTTTCTTGCTTTACTGGGGAGTTTTTTTCTATGGGATCATGCACATGTTCTGATTATGATCTTCTAAAATTTCTACATCCCTTAAGGTTGTATCCTTTCATTCCAGAATAATTCTTGTTGTGATAGATGAACTGGAACAAGTGTGGGCTTCCTCACAGCCACTTCCTGTCAAAGTGCCCTGTGCTAAGTAGCAAGCTGTGCAGTCAAATGGAAGGAAGCACAAAAAGTCCACTTTTCCCTTATCCCTTCCCCATGGCAACCTGACCAAGAACAGTGACCCCCAGCAGCACAGCTGAGGCCTGAAACTGTGCTGAATTACTCAGAAAGAGCATCTACTGACCCCAGCCATCAGAACCCAATGAAAATATGTGACCTCTAACTGCAGAATCCCTTGTCCGACATTGCATTTGTACTGTACACAGCCAACATAGGTCAGACCTTTTCAGGAAGCTGACTTAATGATTCTCAAATCTAATTTAAAGTGAACCAGTGAACCTAGAACTATTCAGCAGACAGGTTCTGCAATTAAAGGGATTTGCATTAAGCAGTCAAAAACCCCATAGAAATATCATACCTCCTTGAAGTAGGTATTGAAATCAAATAGTTTTTCTCATGGCTGACCTTTGTTAGTTACATGTAAACTGAACTGATGATGAGTCATTGAGCTAGCAAATTACTACTCATAGTTGTTGACAGGGTCAGCAAGAAATCTACCACATTTTTAAGCAAAAATAAAATCATCATGTAGGTATTGTCATATGTACTTCTTGTCCTTAATGACATTCAGAAACCATTGGCAACAAGAATAAGAAAAACAGGAGATTTTGGGGTTTTCACACTCTACCACATGTAGTCAGAAATTTAACACCATAAGCTTTGTTTAAAGAGCTGTAACAGTATCTATTTGTTGTGCTTTCAACCACATAAGTAATAGAATTGACCTCAACACTGGGTAGAAAAAGAACCAAGCTCACTAACTCTCTACCTTGGTTAATATTGTTTCAATAGTGTTATAGCCCATTTTATAATGCTTCTACACAACCAACTGTTTGGCTTCTGACAGCAAGGTGTACCAAGAATTCATTACAAGAACATTGGTTCTGTGATTAACACTTAGGACCATATGAGTAATTTGGAGCACAGCTAAACAGGGTCTTGAATGCATTTTTGAGTGAGAGCACCTTACAATTAACAACTCTAACAAATTTATATGAACAGCATTTTAATTCCAGAATGAATTTCAGAGGTGGTTGTTTAGCAGACTTATTTTAGCATCTGCCCGTTCAGGCTGCTCCGAAGGCAAGGGAGTTGCAGCTGATCTACACAATGAATATGTTACTGTGACCACTACAGGAATTCAGAAGAGCTACGTGATTGAAATTGGGTTTGGCCACCTCAATTTCATTCTTTTTTCTTGTAGTCAACACGTCCACATAAGGCTCCACTGTCCAGAGCACAGCACCCTAAATCAGTAGAAAACACACAGTTCTATGGAAATATTTAAGATGAGAAACCAAGAACCTAACAGATAAAAATATTTTCTGCTACAAATACCCTTATTTTTTAAAGCAGCTTCTCTTTCCCCTATCTAGTTTCACCTTTTCTCTTCTGTTGAAGGACTTTTGGCATTTGTGCTGGTCCTCTGAATCTAACTATTTTGCCTGTCTTCCAGTATGTTACCCAACTCTGTTGTTCCTTCCAGTATTTGGCATTTGCTTTGGAATTATGTTTGTCCATCTGTTATTTGTCCTTTTGGTGATGCGTTCTGCCGATTCCCATTTGTTCCTCTCAGCTTTCTCAACAATTTGAGCTTCTGAAGTGTTGTGGTATCAGTCAGCTCTATCTTGGCCCAGGACAGTGTTTATAAAGAATGACAGAAAGAGCAGAAAGTGGCCTAGACTGATGCTTCTTTTTCTTTAGGAATTCACAGATATATATTTTTTCCAGTGGTCCTTCCCACTAGTTGATTTATCTGATTCAAGGAACATGTAGTGTAAGGAGCTTTCTTCTCTTTTGGTTTCTGTTTTACTCCTTCTATTTTTCTGGATGTTTGTAAGCAGAGGGAAACCATGAAAAAGCCTCTAAGGTCAGCAAATACTCTTCTAGTCTTCACTGAGCTTGCACTTTTCTGTCACATGTTCCTTTCCTCTTGTGAACACATCCATGTCCTTTATTAAGTCTCCACAAAACTTATGGGCCTGATATGTTCAAAGGAGCACAACAATTCCACCTGTTCCTACCTTTTTTCCCCAGTTATACCTTTTTTTTATCCCTTAAAACAAGGCGCAACCCCTTGCATGCATTTGCTGAACATGACCCTCAGTTGGCATGACTCCATTTTTCAAGTTTAGAACATTATGTAGACAGAATTCTAAATTTGTCAGCTCATAAGTTGCCTGTGTTGTACAGCAGTGTGGCATGACTAAAGGGATGCTCGGCTATTGATCAGTAAAACAGATTCTGTTTTTTTTCCCCACCACAGCTCTGAAACTCCTTTTTAAGTTCACACTATGAAAAGACCTAATAAACTGGATTTATCAATTATAATGGGTTTGCAGAGCTTTGCTTGGCAGTCAGGCTCTAGGTAGGATGATGTCTCTTTACATACATTTCTTTTGGATTTAGACTCATTCAGTAAAGCAGACTTACTAGAAAACTATGTTTCTAGAAAAATAGGACATCCTCCTAGAAAACCTGACTTTTTATAAGTGGGGGTTCAGTTTGTACTGGTGATCCTTGCAGAGATCTGAATGGTGTAGGTGAAGGAAGGATATTTACACTGCTTTATTTTCAGCTTTTAAATAAAGCATTAGCTAAACTGTTTACTCAGATGCATTGAACTCATGTAATTTCTGGCCTCAAGCCACTGAAAGTCATGTGAATTTCACCAATAACAGTAAGATATAGTTATTCAACAGCACTTGTCAGAGGAGGCATATGTTTGAAAGGAAGGAGCTTCCTTTTCTTGCCTCTTTTTCCCTTCCCACCCCCAACCAAAAAGCTCCCAAGCTCATGGTTTTCATTACATAAATACTGAGTATTAAGAATAATTTATTAAAAGCTTATGATGTGGGTAGGATGCTGGTTTTGATCATATAAAAAACCAGGAAACCTCAATTAGTAAGGAAACCCTGAACAAAACACCCATGGTTATGTACAAGTTCATTGGGGTTTGTAGATAAGTGCTTTGCACATGCAGAATGACTGGAGTATGCAAGTCCTTTCTGCTCCTGAACATCCAAACCAGCTCTTGGTCATGCAGAACAAACAGACCACTGTTCCTACAGAGAACAGAGAAACTATCCCAACAGCTATGGATTCTTTCTGCAAACCTGACACTATCAACTAGATCTCATCCGAGTGAGCCGGGTTGCCCTTGAGCTCTAGCAAAGGCAGGTGGAGAATGCCCAAGCTGCTTTGGGATTGTCTTGCTGGCCAAATGTGCCAGAATGTGGAGCACATTAACATCAGCATTATTATACAACAGGCATGAACATGACAGGAGAGATGAAAAGGAGTCAAGAACTGCTACCAGCACTGCAGATCATCACCTCCTGATTGAAATCACTAATCAATTGTTGCTCTTTAATATTTTGATTCTATTCTAAAACCATAAAGTGTGTGCCCACAAAACACTCCTGGACACTCAAGACATGGAAAAACATAAGTGCTATGTAACACATTTACAGTTGCAAGAAAGAGGTGTGAATAATGCAGTAATGACAAATGTATTCAGTTAATTACAGTTTCAGTGTTGATCATAGAAGGTCCTTCGGTAACAAAATTAACATAGCAACTTTCAAAGGAAAGGCCAGGTATAACCAGACAACAATTGACCATTTGCTCTAACATGGTCAGCAGTCATTAAATCACATCTCATTCTTATTCTTGTAGTACATCAATCCAGAAGTTACCATCACAGTGAGAGATGTCGGCTTATGAAAGTACTAATCAGCTGATACATGCAAATATAATTATTACACACACTGCAATGTACAAGGAGAGCCACATTGTCTCTTTAGATGCTACTCTGGTGAGATGTACAAATGTAATAATTTTTCTCTGCAGGAGGCTGCTTACCTTATATCATCAGGTTACAAGATTTTACACTTTAAAAATAATTAAAACATTCCAGTTGCAGCCATGTCACATTTAAACAGCAGCAGCAGCTATGGGAGGATTACAGTCACAGCCTCCCATACTGCATACAGGCTAAATTCAAAGGCTTTCTGGCTGTAAGCTAGTTAGAAGCATTGAAAAAGTGGGATTTAACTTTGCTGTTTAGTAAAGGGGAAAATAGAGTAATCTCCACAGACTACTAGCCCTGTAAAGAACACATTGTTAGTCAAGAGAGAGAATGGCAATTCTGCATTATAAACAAGAGAGCATTCCTCTCCTTTTATTCCTGAGAGCTACAATTAAAGGATGCAAGTCATAAACCAGTGTATTATGTGATGCATTGTTTTTAATCTCACTGCCTTGTTTTATATATCAGGTTCATATAATTCTTCAGACGGGAAAAGGCTTGTTCCATAAAAATACAGAGTACTGCATCTGAAATATAAGTTCACTCACAAGCAACGTATATATCGCCAAACCAGCAAACTAACTCACTTACTTAATATACTAAACTTCAGGTTCTTCCTATATTATGTGAAATGGCTTGAAACAGGAGGCAGCTGCCAGGAAACATCACTGCTTCTTTGCTCAAGAGAGACAAGGGAAGGAAGACTGAAGAAAAAAATTCCCTCGATGGATGCCACAATAGCATGTCTTTCATTATCGCCCTGTGTCAAGGCACTGTGTAATGTTCATTGTGCATGCATAGTAAATTACTATTTACCTGCCAGTGCCTTTGATAAGTCAGTCTTTTCTCCCTCTTTTCGTCCACACAGCATGGAACAGGGAAACCTCTTTGCCTATAATTCTTATTAAGGTGATACCTTTTCTGAATAAGAAAGTACACACTTCCAAAGGAAGCATTCTCTTGGGTTTTTAAGGGCCATTGTTTTTATTGTTTTCCTTTTATTTCTCCCACCCTGCTGTGTTTTAATGCTATAGTGACTTCTGTGTATACAACTCTCATATTGAAATGTCTGCTGCAGATATATGCAATATTAAAGAGTGCTTATGAATTTTTGACATCTAATTAGTTGCTACCCAGTTAACATGTCAAGACTCAGAGGGATTAGGGAGTCAGCCCTTTCTGAATAAGTTAAAGCTATGCCCTGTCCTTTTCATGTATTATTCTTTAATGTAGGTGGTGATTATTTTGCTGTGATTAATTGATGAAGCTCATTGGTCTGGCAAGTGTTACAGAATTCACCATTCCTCACTTTTATTTCTCTCTGTAGGGCTTTCCCACTTATTTGAAAGGAATTGGTTCTATTCGGTCTGTGAAGCTTCATTGTCTTTCCTCAATAGATGCACATTGGTTTCTGTTAAGATTTTATCTATTTAATTTTATATATTTTCTTCTATAAAGGGAGAAAATAATTAATAATGCTTGTTTTATTCGAAGTTCCATGTTTTAAATAGTGTTTCTGTAATGTGTTGTTTATTTTTGATATATAGTTTTAGACAAAATTGCAGACGGGTATTTTAAAGGATAAAAATAGATTTAAAATTTTTTTCTTAATGCTTTACAACATCCCCCACACTCGGCAAGGTTTGGAGGATTTCAAGGTTTTCTGGTCCCTGACTATAAGCAATATTTCACCTAACCAATTTTTCTTTTTTTTTTTTTTTTAGCATTTTGAGTGGTTTCTTTTTTCTCAGAGATGATATAATATTCTCTGTTGTCAGTTATGGTAAATTATATCAATTTTAGAATCCAAATGGAAGCCTTAATTATACAATCTCTGTTTTCCATGTGCACGTTCCTTTATAAAAGGAACAAAAAAAAAAAAAAGACTAAAAAGGGAGTGTTGAGGCAAATCTTTAAACACCTGTAGAAATCTAAGTGATGCATATTTAAAACAATGTGATCACTCATAAATTCAGCTGTGTGTCAAGGTTCCTGCTGACCTGTGGTGCACTCCAAAGGAATGTTCCATTGATTATATACAGCTGTGGATGCTCAGAAAGAAACAGCACATATGTGTGCTTCATGGTCTGATATATTTGTTGTATCCCCCTCTGTGTAAGTGATATTGGGTTCTATATAAAGAAACAATAAAAACGTATGCTGAGCACATAATGGCTGTGCCGTTTGCCTACACAGGCACCACGCCACCAGTATTTAACTCACTGCTTTGTAAAGCACTGGAAGATCTACCTTAGCTGTGAAAGGCACAGTAAAAACATACACAAAGTTCTTTTTTTTTTTTTTTTTTTTTTTTTTTTTTTTTTTTTTTTTTTTTTTACTTCTCTTTCTAAAATATTGTAAAGGAGCATCCTCTTCTATTGCACTGTTTTTTGTTCATCGTTTCAATGTAGTCAGCTCAAGAGTTTTGGGCCTTGCAAAAGTGCAACCCAGTCAGGCAGCTTCCCTGAAAGGATAAAACCAGAAAAGGAATTTTCTGAGTACAATGCAAGAGGTAAATGTATAGGCATGGTTATGGAAATATTTAATCATGCACTGTGGCTACTGAGAACTTTCTTCCATTTCCCTACCTCTCCATTGCAAAGGAACTGAACAAAAGGCTGTTGCCATCTGAGTTCATTTCAGCAGTCTCCTGGTTTTATGGACAAATAATTACTTTTCACAGAGTAGAATCAATCCTATTATGAACTTCCACTATTCAAATCTGTAATTGGGACAATAGTGCAACTCTGACTGGTTTATCTTCTTTTGAAATGAACAAACTCATGTGCTCACTCCTAAAAATTTTATTGTTATAAACAAGCTTTCCTGTGCATAGACAGGGTTTTTAATTACAATCCTATGTGCCAGTCAGAGTTTGTGCTTTTTAATGTACATAGGTAGGACTGTTTCTAAAGTATTTAGCTGGTGAAAATACATGAACAATTCTCTTATCGGGCTTTGAAGGAAATTGCAGTGTGTAAGGGAAAGAGGAAAATGAAGGGGGCCAGGAGGCTTCAGCAAGGTTCCCCTCCTAACACCTCACCTGGGCCTGGAGGTTACTGTGAAGGTGCTGAAAAGAGGAGTCACAGCAGCCTCACACACCATCAAACCACAGTCCTTTAGGAACAGAATTTGTCATTGACCCTGCTGCAGAAAGGAGAGCCACAAGGCAACAAGGAAGGGAAAGAAAACTGAGTGGGGTGGGTGGGTCGGCTGATGTGTACAAAGAGGGGGCAACATTAAAAGGAATATCTGTCAACTGGAGCATATTCACTTTCTCCTGCACAGTAGATTCTATCTCAAGAAAACACTGAACTTTGTAGTGTTAGCAGCAGCTGAAATTTAGAATTATTGTTTCCTCCTAACAGAAGACTCATTTTCCACGGCCGCATTTGCAGCATAATAAGCTTTTTGTTATTTTTTCAATTAGAGTCAATTGACCTAACAAAATGGTTGGCAATTAAGTGATTTTTGTAATGGTCCGGGGGTAATTTAGTCGAGCTTGTCAGCTGTGTTTCATGAAGCCGAGATGTCTTTTTTTCCCACTGCCTCTCTCTCACTTACTCTCTCTCTCTCTCAAGCATAATGGCTCATAATTTCAAAATCTTTTCCTTCTGTTTCCCTCACAATAATTCGCAATTACAGGAAGTTGTTGGAGGTGATTTTTTCCTACCTTGCTTTTTGAGTCAGTAATTTTAAATAAAATGTACATACTTGTAAAAAGGGGGCTATTACAGAAATCACTTTTTGTGTAAACTCAATTATTTTATGAATAGTGACACCAGTTTCTGCTGGGTTCAACTCCTAAAGGCTGATGTATTATTATTTTCAGGGTAAAAGGTGTTGAACATTTAGAACACTTTTTCAAATCAAACCAGTATTCAAGGAGGTAAACAACAACTTAAACGATGAGAAGCCTTGTAGTAAAGCTGACAGGTATATGAGAAGAATAAATGCCATTAGGACATTTATACGATAATCTGCAGCTTCTGGACTTTATTTTCTCCTGTTATGATTTAGGAAGGGATTCCTCATTTGTCTAATTGATTCATTTTCTTAAGACAACATCTGGAGCTGCATTTCCTATTAAAGTGGTGTAGTTAGATCTGATGACTGCATCAGATGTTCTCTCATTTGTATTCTTTTTATTATCTGTTTTTGTAGCGCGCACACACACGCAGGCTGGAAGCCGAAGCCACGCACCCGTCCACCAGTGAATCCGGAGACTTCCCAGCATCTGCCTGCAAACGGCTGTCTCCTACTTTTTTGATTTTTTAAATCCTTTTTCCTAATCCCCTAGCCGTGCTCAACATTTCCCTTGTGTCTCGGAGCCTCCCCCGCAAGCCGGCGGGATGCGAGGGATGCGCAGCTGCCCGCGGCTCGGCGCGGCTGCTGCCCCAGGAGCCGGCAGGAGGGGGCGCTGCTGCCGCGGAGCAGGCGGCGCTCGGCCCCTGCCCCCGCCGGTCCCTGCCCCGACACCGTCCCAGCAGGGTCCCTATTGCCCCTTCCGAGAGCTCTGCCTCCTGCCCCTGTCCTCTGCCCCGGCCTGACACCCTTGCCTGCCCACCTGTCCCCACTCCTGGGTCCCTGACTCCTCCTGAGCCGCACTTGCTTGGTCCTGACCCCCTGCCTGCCCTGCCCGGCACCTGCCTGACCATCACCCTCTATCCACTTGACCGTTCCCATCACAAGGTTACACTGGAATAACTATCGGGCAGGGCTCGGAGGTCCCCGGTGCAGCTGTTTTAGCTCCATGCTGGCCTCCCAAGGTAGGGCAGTTGCCACGGGGCTGGGAGCTGTGCCACCCACCGGTGGAGAAACCTCCGGACAAACCGGGAGTGGTCCCGGTACAGTTTTACAAATGACGAGGGATGGCTGCTGGGGTTTCTTGGTTTCGTTTTTTGTTTGGTTTTGTTTTTTTGTTTTGTTTGTTCTTTGGTTTTGTGGTTTTTTTTGTAGGTGGGTTTGATTTTTGTTTGGTTTTTTTTTTTGTTGTTTGTTTGTTTGTTTGTTTTGTTTTTTTGGTGGTTTTTTTTGGTGGTGGTGGCTGAATTTTATTTATTTATTGTTTTAATTTTCCCCATCTCACATTCTGAAAGCTTCTCATCCACAATTTCAGCTAAAATCTGTGGACCAAATTCTGAGAAGCATTTTTATTACCTTCTTTCTTTCTTCCCCTCTTGCATCCAGAATCTCTTGGAATTGGGTTGTGAGAGACTGGCCTTCCATCTTGCCTATTGGGACAGTGCATTATCCTCAGTAAATATTACTTTTGCATTTGGATCTCCACTCATTTCCCTTATGACCCCTGACAGTCTTCTCCTAAGGTTTGATTATAAGTCACTATAGTCTGGACTGTGCTGGAGCCTCATAAGGCTTCGATTAATCCACCGCACCTAGCATCGCTGTGACTATAAAAGGAAAAGTTATGATTCTGAATAAGCATCATGCGGAAGAAAGAAGCAAAAGCATAAAGTATTAAACTTTCATCCAGCACCATAGGAGAGATGTAGTTATTAAATTTCAGCTGCTTATCAAACTGATATGAAAGTCATTTTGCATGATTGCTTTGCATCCTCGAATCTTCTGCTTTTATTTGCAGTGCATCTCTGCGCTTTCTTATTAGAAAAATACTCAAAGGATAAAAAAGCTGATAATATTATTCAGTTTTGACAATTAGGTAGAAAAAACATTTTAAGAAGTGCTTTTTTTATTGCAGCTAGTAATAATAGTGGTGGTCCTCCTGGTAGCAGTCTCTTCTGATGCTACCCAGGGTGATGCTAGCTTTACCCTATAATGGCCAAAGCCCTGATGGTTATACTGGTAAAGTTGTTAAGGAGTGTGAGCCGGGATGTCATTCTTAATATCACAAACAATGTACACAGCCACAGCTTATTTTGCCTTCAGAGGTTCGTAGTTTATGGCTTTTTCACTCCCCCCTTCCTATTTCAAGATTCACAAATGGAGTGTGGCCAGTGCCTATGCTGAGTAGGGCAGGAGGAATAGTACCTTCCCTGTCCTGGGCTTGCCTGCAGCTGCTGTCCATTCCCTCAGGATCACTATCATGTTAGCCACTTCAGCAAACCTATCTCTGCCTATTTATAGTCAATCTCCCATACACTTTAGCTGCCCAGCAACTGCCTTTAATTATTACCTCCCCACATTGTGGTTCCCTTCCAGTTCAGCTTAATCTGCTCCTTATGCTTTGCGTGTGAATTTGTGCAAAGCTATGAGCATTCATGGGAATGTGGAATCCTTAGAAGATGAGAGCAAATCATCCCATCTCCCACAACTCTCCCTTTCCCCACCATGGGTTTCCACAACTTGATGCCTGGTTGTTTTGTTTTCCAACAAATGTTCCAATCATTTCTTCAGTATTCTCTGCGCCTTCCCATTTTCTGTCAATGCTTCCCCATCTCCTGCTGGGTTTTACTCCTCTATGATTTAATTCACTCTCAGCAACTGTCACAAAGCTGATGGCTCCCTAGAATTTATCTCTTTATCTTTGGTTGCTACCTTCTGTCCGGCCCTTTCATCTCAGACTATCCACTCACATCATTGTCCAGATGTCTGGTCATAAGCCCAGTATAGGAAAAAATGCAACCACTTTAAGCCATTGTTTCTCCACCATTGTACAGAATTATTTCTCTGTGGCACGATGCTGGAGACCATTAGCACCATACCTGCTCTTCACAGTTTCTCTTTGGGATTTAATTTTTAAAAATCAAGTAATTATTTTTCTAACCTTTACAAAACATATCTCTGTCTTATTAAAAAACCTCCTTAGATCTTGCTGTCCAGATTTAAGTTGTCATCTCCAGGCTATGGAAACTTTTTTGCCTCTGAATTTTTTCACCTCTACAGTGCTGTTCTCTCAGACAACAATTTGCCCCATATACCAGATAGCTCCAGAGAGCAGTCTTACACACTTCTAGATGTTGAGAGATCTGAAAGGTCAAGTTTTCATCCCTGGGAGTGGAATTCCAGTGACTATTCCCATGTAATACATGTCTTTTAATTAGCTTTTGGGCTGTCGTAAATTCAGAGTAGGATAGTTCGGACTGTAGCTCAGGGGGGTAATTTTCTTTGACCCCTAAATAACAACAACTGCTTTCCCCAGTACTCAGCCACCCACCATAATCTTGGTCCTCTTTACAGGGGTGGCTCTAACTTGTTATTAGGGAGCAATGAAGCTGTCCCAGGGATGTGCAGAAGCTGGAGGAACCTGGGCTGAGGAAAGGGATGAATTGTAGAGGAAATACTTCATCTGGACAGAGGGAGAATCATAGTATTAGGAAAAATATGTGAGATGCGCTAAGCTGGGTGAGGGGAGGACATCATCTCCTTTAGAGGATTCATCATCAGAATTTATTTTTTACTGTGTTGTCCAAAGTACTTTACAAATTCTAAGATATGATTGCATCTTACACCTTGGCAAGGAACAGAACAGATGTCCTTGTAAAGGACAATTTAATCAAGGAAAAATAACAATTAGGCAGGAAATTTCTAAAGGAATCAGTAACTGTTAACTCATGGTCAGCCCAAATATGTAAAAACTATCTGGCTAAGTTTTGCCTTGCTGACCTTTGACTTCTCAAAGTCTATATTTCAGCCTTATGTAGTTTTTGCGTCAAATACTGCCTTACAGAAATAAAGTAAAAAATATTATCTTGTTTCACTGGCTCTGGGCTAATATTTTCTCTCTGAAAGTTGATAACTCTCCATTTTCAACACGAAAATCAAAGGCAGGTCACATGTTGAAAAAATATATAATGTCCTCTGCAGAGTGCTTTAACATGCCCAGCAGTATATTCCCACTTTATTCCTAGAAGAGTAAAATTACAGTGTGTAGCAAGGCTGGCACCGTGCTTCCATGCCGTGCAGACATTAGAGCAGAGGGAATAATTCACAATGAATAGTTTAGTCAGTAAGTTTAGCCCTTTTTCTGCTTATGGGATCTCCATGGGCGGACTGAGGTTTCCTTGAGTTTATTATGCAAAAGAATTCAACAAGATCCTTTTTTCCTCTCTAAGTACTTCTAATTGCTCAGGAACACTTCTTTGTGAACATTCCCCAATCACTTCTTGAGCTTTGTTAGATATGACTGCTTTGATGAGTCACATGATGTTGATTTATTTTTCCAATGTGTTGAGCGTGCACATATTCATGTGCGTGAATCTAATACCCAGTTTCCATCAATACTTATGCATGCTGTTCTGAACTTCTCAGTGAATAGCCACAACAGTAATTGAATCATAAAAATGTCCCTGGAAAGCAAACACAACAAGAAGACAGTATGGTTGAGCTGAATCCATTTGCAAACTTCAGTGAATGAACAATGGTTGATAGCAATCCATTTCCAAATTCCAGTGAAGGGACTTTTATTTTTTTCATAGCATCTAGCCAGCTCTAGTAGATTCTGTGAAAAATATTGTGAAAAGTATTTTTATCTCTCTGTTCTCCATTCATTCCGTCTTCTTGTTTCTTCTCACAAAGTAGGCATGGAAAGGAAATAATAACAAACTTCCTCCCCCCCCCCCCAACAAACAAACAAAGCTCAAAACCAAAAAAAAAACCAAGAAAAACAGAACCCACAGGTTTAAAGTAAATATCTTTGAGTACTGAATAGCTATCTCCTATTTTTCAAGCCCAGACTTAATACACTGCAGTAGTACCTGGGAGGTCTAGTTTGTTCAACACCTACTTGCCTCCAGGATGAGGATTCAATTAAGAAATATAAAAGATAATGTGGTGCTATAGGGACAAAATGAGTTTTGAAACTCTACCCAGGCTTTCTGTAAGCTTTCACTTCTTTGAAAGCAAACATTTCCTGTTAAAATGCAGCAGTTTTCTATTCTGTGATCACCCCCTCCAAATTATAATAGAAAATATGTAATGAAGCATAAAAACTAACAGATGAGAAAAATGCACCTTCAATGTGAATTTCACCTCCTAGCTACAGGGCTGTCCTAAAAAACTTCACTGTAGTTGCAGACTGTTACTAAAGCATAAATTAACTAACCCTCACCAAAATTCTTTATGGTTTTCTTGGGAAACCTTCAGTTATGTCTCCAAAAGTGCTTTGCCTTCTGTCTGTTTAAACCATGTGTATGGTTCAAACTATTCTAGCCCCTTCAGTGGGTGATGGAAAAGATATTCTCTGTAAATCAAATAACTTCTGTTCTTGTCTGCCAATCTCCAATATCTTTGACTCAAGACACCTAGCAGAGTAATCTGTGCTTTAAGAACTTCCAAAGCTGGGACTAATTGTATCAGTGCTTGTACTGACCATATCTAGAAACCCATCTCTCTCTTTTTTTTTTTTCCTCATGGGTTTTTGCTTTTAAGACTTGATGAGGCTCCCTTTATTGTAATATACCACTGAATAAAATGTACTTCACAGAAGAATAAGAAACACGGGATCAGGTTCTTGTTAGCTTTGAAACCTCTAGCCTGGAAACAACCAGCCTTGAAAGTCATACTGTGCAACAAGTTCTTGAATCAAAAACTGTGCATCACCCATTTTCCATGCTCTTTAACCCAAACCATACGGGAATGTCATCTCCTGCATAACCTGTTATTAAACACGGAAAAACTTTGAACAGAATTTACTATGCTAAACAACGCAGTGAAAGCAGAACTCAGGACTAGTTATTTTAAGTTTAGGCTCAATAGAGGAATATGGAATAGATTTCCTCTTCCTCCTTCCAGCCTTTAATATCCTTTTGCTCCTTTTCTTACTTCCTTTATGGTAGCACTCATGGATACCTTTCTTCATATTTCACACTCCCCCATAAGCTTATATCCAACTCCTGCACATTTAGTCACTTTCCTCGAAGCTGAGGCTGGTACCCATAACCCACAGGTTGCTCCTCCTTAACCAGAATCTCAAGGATGCCATGCTTCTAAATGTTCAGGCCAATTTCATACAGCATGTTCTGGACCCACATTTTTTTTTTTCCTATTTTTTCCTTAATTCTCATGGACAGAGTATGTACACATAATGATCCGTGCATGCTCATTATCTCCATCTCCAAAGTGGATTTGTTAATTTTTTGTTGTAAAATAAACAACCCTCCCTCACTTAGAGCTCTCCATTCCCAGGTTCCTTGCACCTTTTCCTTCCCTTCTTTTAGTGACCGTCTGTGTGAAACTAAGTTTTTTCCTCCTACTGCATATCCTTTGGAGTCCATCAGGACCAGGGAGAGTGAAGCTCTCTGCTATTAGTCCTGGATCTAGAGACCCAGCCAACTCCAGCAAGCAGGAGCACAGTCCTGCTCAAGTGACAGGGTTGCATATCTTAAGGGATGTGGTGTATCTGTGCAACCTGATTGATGGATAGAAACTCTCACAACCACAACAAGAGTCTAATGAGGATAAACAAATTTTTTTTTTTCCAGAAGCTTAAGTGTTGACTAGTTTTCAAGACCCATTTTTAAACTGCAGAGCTGTTTAAAAAACAAGTGAGAGGTATATATTATTTTTAAACACTGGCAAACGACATATTTTCCCTAATATTCACCCAAAACAGAGCCACATAGGAGAAAACTTCTGACCTGAATGTCAAATTGCAGCAAAGCAATATCTGCTCTAAGCATATTTTGCAAAAGAAAATTTCAAGCCACACTCATTATAATTGTGGATATTTGAGAAAAATTAAGTCTCATGCTAAAGAAAGAAGCTGTATTAACAACCCTTGAAAATTAAGGTATCTAATTAGTTAAGAAATATAAACTGGATTATTTCCTTTCCCTGGGCTTGGCCTATCAATACATAGTGTTCCCAACCTACTGGTGAGTGTGAATTTCTATCCACTTCAACCTTTAATATTTTAATTGCTTACCAGGATTTATCAGAAGGTAAACAATTTTCACTTCTTTCACTGATGGAATGGAATTGTCTCAGTATAAGTAAGAAATATTCAGTGTACAAAATGTAGATCATGCAACATGCTTCTGAGAATATGCTTTTGGGCATTGGTCACTGCTTGTAAGTATTGACTTCAGACAGGAGAAATATTATTATCCCCTTTAAAAGTCTGTACAATTAACAACACTTGCCACACAGTGGAGCTGAGGTTACCATGGTACTGCCCTATGTCTAGAGTAGAAAATAACTGTGGTATATCAGATTCCATCTCATGGTAATTGTTACTTTTTTGCTGACCACCCATGTGGCATTAAAAGTCTCCTGCTCAACTAATTCATCTATTTGAAAGCATATTATGGCTATATTTATTCTCCATTCCACCTCAAATCACTAGTGTTCCAAGTACATAATGCCGGGTTTTCAAATACCTCAGAACATATATTTATGAGATGAGTAGGAAAGAGGCATTCAAGGTGGAAGAGGGAAATGGAAAAGACACATAGTGGGTGTATGGGGTTCAGGGGAGTGTCTGAGGTGCCTCTGTGCAGTAGAAGAGGATGGGAAAGGAATGAAGGTAAATGTGAAATATGTGTATCAGTGATGATTTTTTGACTGCACAGAAAAATTCTACTGGAGGAGACAGGAAGAATAAATTCAGCAACATAAGAGACGAAGGAGAGAGTGAAACTGTGGCTGACATGATGATTGAGCTCCAAAGATGGGCTATCTCAGAACTGAAGGGAAAATTTCCTTCCACAGACTTCTCCCGTAAGCAAATAAAACCTGTCCCCAGTGCAAGGAGAGCTAGGGACTGGTGGAAGATAGGTATGTGGTGGGAACATGTTTGGGAACAGAAGGGGGTATGTGAATGGAGGAGGTCAGTGGGGAAAAGAGAGAAAAAGGGAAAAAAAAAACACAGCAAAACAGAGAGGTGAGAAACATAGGGCAGTGAAAAGCACTTTGGGATACTGGTAGGCAGGAAAAGAAAATGCATTTGGTTGAATTTTGCACCTGAAATGACTCTGCCTTATTTATGAGTGACTTAGATATGTTGATATTCCAGCAGGCAAGGAAAAGCTGTGACATGCTTTCAAAATTAAATATAAATATATACTATATAATTAGTTCAACTCTTACCTGTCCATTCTACCCCCTGCCTTCCCCCCCCCCTCCCATCCCCCCCCTCCCCGTTTATAAATGTTTTCCAGCTTTGGAAATGGTTTATACTTTTCCTTCCAAAGAAGTATTTTTTTCAAGCATGTGCATTGCTCTGAGACACCCTGGTTTGAAGGACGATTTTCTAGGATGTCTCGTTTTTAGCATCCTAGGTTCTGGTATGTGTGATATCACACGAAGTTATGTTTGGGAATGTCCTTATCAGAGGAGAAACTGCCAGATTATTGTACAGGAGAAAAGAGAATTTTGAAAGCTACAGTAAAACTTGCCTGATAGTTGAGAGATTCAGGACATATTTCTGAACTTAACATAATTTTCACTTCAGCTTTACAGTTCACCTTTAACACATATCACCTTTTAAAAACATTTCCACAAGCATCATGCGTGCTACTGCCGGAGTGTCAGCTTTAACTGTGAATTCACTGGCTTCGTTATCTGTTTGAGTTTAGCTGCTTATCACTGAGGCACCGCAATGGTGGCCACGTTACAATGCGCAGGTGGGGAGGCACGGAGGTGCACAGGGGGACTCTGACTGAGCAGCAGATTCCTGCCGGTGCTCAGCTTCGCACACACCATTACTGCCGTCATGCACAGAGCTGAGGCATGAGGTATATTGTATATAGGGTGGGATTTTGCAGGATTGGGCCCCACAACCCCTTAAAAGCGGTAAGACAGACAGATAAATCTGAGTTGGACTCAGCATTAGTTTAAATGTAGCTCTTTGTATTTATAAACAGCAATATGCTGCTGTTATGAAAGCTATTTCATTTAGTGCCATCTTACATTCAGCAATTTAATTATTCTCTTAATTATTGAAACATTCATCATAGTTTTCCAATTGATTCACGAGGGGCTGGCTGCATTTCTTTAACTCGTTAATACAGTGACAGCAAATTGACAGTCCTTTTGCTAACCTCCTATCTCTGCATGGTAATACTGGGAATAGAAAACCTTGAATCTTTTTTTTTTTTAGTTTTTAAAATTTGTATTATTATCACCAGCAATAATTATAGTCATAAAAGCCTCATTTAGCAGTGAAGGAACAGAACCATATATGAGGAAATCCTAATTATCAATGGTTTCTATAGTAAAATCTGCAAAATAATATCTTCCTGAGAACAAGTTTTATTATGAAATAGGTGATAAAGCAAAGATAATTCTAAATCCAAACACATATTATATGAAATAGATAAACCCAAGATAAAAATTAATAGTGACCTTGCATGCCTGGATATAAGAAATATAATCAAGCATATATATCAGTCACAGCTGGCAAAGGAGAGGGAGATGCTCACTGGTGAAAGATTAATTTACAAATGTTCAAAATAAAATCTGTGGCATCTCTCTTCCCTCCCTTGTCCTGATTCTGAGTATTTTCATTATTGCCTGTATGCAAAATTACTACTTTAAAACATGCTCCTAACTTGCATTAAAAGAAAGATTTCACTTTCCTTTTTTCTTTCAATCTCCCTTATTTACAGTCTGCTTAAATAAAGGGACAATATTCTATGTCTCTATAATTTTTTTGAAACTATCTGCTATTTATTTCAATTTTATAGCTTCTAAAATGTCAGGTGCTACCCTCAAAGACCTCTCTCAAATTCATCTGTTTTCTCTTAGGAGAGGTTGTCCAGAGTTTGAAGCATACAAGGTCTCATCTTAATGCTTATATGAGTACTTCTGCCCTTGGATATTATTCTCATCTACACAATACTATGTAAATCGACAGCTACTTCCCTGTGCTTCCAGCTAAGACTTCTGAATATAGTGTGAGTAGCTGGAAAATAACTAAAAAGAGCTTCAGAAATATAAAAGTTCAGCCCTGAGAATGTCTATATGTGTGTGTATATGTGTGGATGTGTTTGTAGATGTATGTACTAGTCATATACTGTAGTTTGAAAAGTGAATCTCTGTAAATCAGTGCATTTATTTAGCTCTCTCACCAACTCTCTCCCTGAGTTAACACCCCAGCACACACAATGCTAGCGAAGGTGATTATCTCTGCTAGCATAATTCCTCCGTAACATCTGCTTTCGCCCATAACACTCCACTAATTTTTCCCTCATTTCATTACACATAATTTTCTTTCAACACAATCTACATGTATTAAGTGGTAATGACTTTCCAGTTAAGAGCAAATCGACGCCAAGGGACCCCCCCCTCGATTGCCTGCCGTGCCTGACTCCGGCTATTAAAGATAAATTTGGTGCCTCAGAAAGCTGCAGTAAGCTAATCAATCAATTAAGCGGTTAGGACATACATTATCAAAATTCCACAGTGCGGGGGTGCACGAGAGCATGCTGATATACTTGGTATGATTTTAGGAATAAAAAAAAAAAAAAATTGCAAGCTACTAATGAATACAATTTGAGGTTGAAAGTCAGTATTAAGTATCTTTTGAAATGAAAACTCAAGTTATTGCACACTACCCATAGCAACTTTGGTGTCTATGCTGGTACTATTTCCATTGCAACTTTTACACCTTGTGCAGTTTACTAGAGATGCCAGAATGAAGCTGATGACACAGTAAAATCTATTTTTAAGTGATATGAGGATTCTGCTGCAGAATAAAGCAATTGCTATTCACAGTTAAGCTGGATGTTCTGTCCCTAACTTGTCATTGTGTCTCTAGCAACTGACACAGCCTTAGAACACTGATTAATATTCTGTATTATGTGTTTTGCAAAAAGGTGGTTTAAGGACAGAATGGTAGCCATCACATCCTGTTGTGTCAAGTTTTGTCTTCAACATTGCTTTAAAATTCATTCTGAGTTTAATTTTTGAGGTTATTTAAAGCTAGTAAAACAGATTCTAAAATAAACTGAAAAATTACTTTGACTTTTTTGTTTTCTAAAAAGCAGCTCCTAATGAAGTAATGTCCTTTACAGGACTGACTTAAAAAACAGCTTCAACCCAACCAGGGAAAGTTGTGTTCACTAATAACTGAGTTACATTTGAGTGTAGGGAAATAGCATAATTTCAGAAGTATACATAGTATCACTAACAAACCCTCCATTACTTTGTTTTTCTTTGTTATCTTGGCATTGTGTTGTTCTTTATATGGACAAATGACTTAATCAGTTAAAAGCTTTTTAAATATAAAAATATTTTTTCTTGCATTTTGATGAACAGCCTGTATGCCAATATTTGGCCAAATGCTAAGGAAATTGAAACAAAACCCCAGAGACCAAAAGAATTATACAAGCAGTCTTTATAGCTCTGTCAGGACTAATACAAAAAGAGAGTTAAATGAACTTTATAGCAGGACTCTGAATAAGACAAAACATGGGAAAAAATTATAAAACATATTTTTGAAGCAATCAGTAAATCTATAAAATATGAAATATAAATGGATCATTACAAGACTTCGCCATTTACTTTTCCTGTCAGTTTTAAGCATATTGCCTAAAGCTTTGTTATCGTAGTATTGTAGTTATCAGATAAAACAACATGGCAAAACTCCCTGCTTACTTTTCCAGAGTGTTTTCCTCACTTACTGCAAATTACATTGGAGTATATTCAGTGCATACACTTCTACTAGGGGAAAGAACCATAACATCTTTTTAGTGTCTAAATAAATATTCCTTAGCAAAAAAGAAGCAGGTTGTTAAAGATAAAAAGGGTAGTTTTGTTTTGTTTTAAAGTATAATACAAATAAAGGAGGTAACTCAATGACTTCTTTCTGATGTGTTTGCACAAGGAAAAAAGCCATGAATAAACTCTAAAAAGAGTACTACAAATGTACATGATACAGGCAGAACACTTAATGCAAGCCCTGCATGTAAAACACAATTACGGAGAGTTAATAATGGCAAATACAGTGAAATAAAAAAGCTATCCACAGAGACTATACAAGTGCATCCTTCAAAAAAAAACCCAAACCAGCATGTTTCAATAATATGATGCCGTCCTTTCCTTTGTGGCATTCTTCATTGACTAGGCTGATAATGAAAAGATGTCAGGGAGATTCACAGTTTAGAGTTGTATTTTCTTTTGTGCTGTTTCTTTCCATTTATGGCTGTTTTCCTGCCTCTGCTCTGTTTGGAGAGTAAGAAATATTTCAGAGTTATGTTTTCTCATGAGATGTAGGGCTGAATTTGACTTTATTATCATTACTAAGAGCATACAAGTTTAAGTTTACTCAGTTGAAAAAGACACAATGATGTTGTTCTTCCTAATATAGAAACAGCTGTATTGGCTTTTACAGGTTTTTTAATGTAGGTTTCTTCTTCTGTCCTGCATTTGATAGCTACTCAATCAACTGGAATTTATTTTACTTTTTTTTTTCTTATCCATTCTCTTTTTGAAAAAAAATCATCCTGATTTATCTAAAAGTACATCAAAACATCTTTATCTGTTCATAGTGAGTGAGAAATTCCTTCAGATTAAGGAGGAGGGGGAGGGAGGAAGGAGGGAAGAGAGGCAAACAATAAAAAAAGCTGAGACCAAACCAGTTTGCCTTCTCCTTTTGTGCAGTGCATGTAATGACTGAACTTTTGACTTTAAAGTTTTTCTCTGGTGCAGTACTGTAGAAAAAGAAACAAATAAACAAACAAACAAAAAAAATGATCCCCTTAGTGCAAAGGCTGGTCTAAGGCAATACCTGGTGAGAGGAATTTTATTTTTTTTGGTTGTTGTTGTTGTTTACTTGAAGCAGATAAAACACCCACCTTAAACCCGCCCTCTATTCAGTTCAGCAGCACCTCCATACTCCAATAAACCGTTTTCATTCCATCTGGCGTGCGTTTGCTCTGAAGACATTTTCCTGTCAATCTCTCCTGCCACATTAAAAATCTGTCATTACTATTGCATTGCCGCCTGGCTCCTGAGATTTGTCTGACTGCTTTATTGCTCCGCTCATTTTTTTTTTTTTCTGCTACAGCCGAGAAGCAGAAATAAAGGTTTGTTGTTGAAACATGGCCGCAAGGAAAGTAGGAGGCACACATCTGTCAAGGTATTACCTTTCTTCAACCAGGGATTAAGGTGTTTTACTGCTCTCGCTACTGAGCAGTCACACTGAATAAATTTTCTCAGTAGAACATAAAAATGAACTCATACATTTTGAACTGGGTTTCATTCTTTCAAGCCAACCCATATAATTATGCAATGGCATCAGTGTTCGGGGGAAAAAGAAAAGTCACAAACGTTTGTGTGCACCCCCGCTTCTCTCTCCTGCACCACCCTTTCCATTTACATTATTTAAATGTTTATTAGAAAGGCAAGACTGAGCATTTCAGTATTGGGGAGGAAAATGGTTTTTTACTCTTTCTTGTTTTTACTGGATCTCTTGCAAGGTCAGATGGGGTACAGGGCTTTACTCCCCATGTTTTGGTCTGTTCTCACACCTGGCTGTGAATATTCACTGTTAATTCACTTCAAAGCAAGCCAGTAGAATTGTGATTTCTGAAAATATTGTCTTCTGAAAGAAACTGGCAATATTAGCTGCTGTGTAGCCTTCCCATTTCTGCTGCAGACATTAACTTTACAGTCTCAGTGGTACAAATGAAAACAATTTAGAATTTTAGTATAACCATTGGAAGTGATCGTTAGACTAAGACAGAACATGCAAGATCATCCTCCTCAGTCTTCTGCTGGACACTTCTTCATCATCATCATCTCAGTCCGGTTATACAAGGTCAGACATCTGAAGCAGAAGGGGTTATATAAGAAAATAAACACTAAGGTGTGGGCAGATGTGTCTGGGAAGGGGGACAGTGTGGTTTGGTTTTGGGTTTGTTTTTGTTTGATTGGGGATTTTTCTGGAAAAAAACACAACAACCAGCTTTAAAATTTGACAAGACCCCGGGAGAGAAGGACTAACCTCAGTGCAAGAACCATAAATCTGTCCAAGTTTAAGGGAAAAAGTAGTTGCAAAAGTATTATATAGGGTCAGAAATCACAGCTCCATCTATATAAAGGCATCTAAAGCTCCATACCTCCAGGTAGCTCTGCAGCCTGTCCCCATGGTCAGTTTGACTCTCTCTGTTTTGCCCTAGGGTTGCCGCGTCCCAGTGCCGGCAGTGCCTCCTCTCAGGCTCCCCTTTGGAGTGAGACAAACACCTCCCACCAGAGCAGCTAGCTTGTGTCATTGCTGACTGACATATTTATTTAGCAGTAAGGTAGCTCAGTTCAACAGAGAAATATTAGGACCTGCAGTTCTACTGAAAAACTACTACTTGAACAAAAGCAAATGAGCTATCCCACAGGTCAGCAGATAATCTGTCACTCACTTATTTTTCACAGTGTCCCAGGAAGGCCATAAATCACCACGATATCGGTTCAGTACTGTATTCCCTCAGCCTCCACTTTCTGCTGGCTTTTGGCTCTTTTCCATTTCAACCCAGTGAAGACACAAGGAAAACTGAGCATTGTGAAATCTTACACTCCTCTCCCCGGTTCCACCTCCTTCCCAGAGCTAAGTTGCATGACTGAATTTACAGCTTTCTTATGCCAGAACAGCACCTGGAAACGTGTCAGGCTGGATCGTGAGGCAAAACTCCATCTCAAACTATTTCCAGGTTTTAATTCTTCAGGGAAAGGAACCATCTTCTTGTTCTGTGTTAGTGTAACACCTCACACAATAGGGGATTTAGGGTTGTTACATAGTGTTTCAGTGCAAATGATAAATAATAATGTGCCTGTGGAAATATAGTTCCTTCCAATACTTTTTTTCTGGCGTTCCTCAATGTGCTTAGACCGTATTTGCAAGTAGCCTGTGCATAGGTATAACAGATATACTGAAATAATTGGTGCTGAGGACACCATGTCTACAACGTATATTAAACTAATTCTAGTCTGGTCCTATGGACTTGATGCTCATTAACAAGTGGAATACATCAGGTGTGCTTCCTGAACTCAACTTCTATATTAACTTCATATGAAAAAAAACCAGTCTGTGCTCCCTGGGCCCACTCTGCAGTGCAAGCCACAGTACTCTCAAAACACTGGTGTAAAATGAAGATGATGCCTTCTCTGGCACACCCTGTGTTTGGTGGATCCTGCATGTGACTGATGCTCCTCCATGTGCCTCAAAGAGAGGGTGCTATTTGGTGGTGCAGAGAAGAAGAGCAGTAATCTGATACATAAGGTGAATTCTGTAATGCATGTTTAGTAGAATACAAATCACTTGCAGATAATCAACCAAAACAGAGAAAGAGAAATATATACCTGTTCTTAACTCTTTCCTCTTAGTTTGTTTTGTTTTGTTTTGTTTGTTTACACAAAAGCTTTCTCAGTGACTTTTTCCAGTACAACCCTCAAGGAACTTGAAGCCTGTAGCAGTGTCACACTTGGCTATAAATTCAGATAATTTGCACAGGTTGGGGGGTTTGGGGGTTTTGGGTGGCCTTTCAAAACCAAATTTTAATATTTTCCTCTCGAGATGTGTTTGTTGGTGATGGCCCTTCACCTACTGACTTCTTCTATCCCAGAATACATAGTTCAGAGTCAAAAATGCTGTCAGGAGCTGTAGTTTCATTTGCAAACCTGTCTGAAGTGGGTAACTGCTTTATATTTTTGGGCGTGTTTAAGTTACATATCAGGATCCAGATCAAAGCTGGCAAGTGGCCTCTTGCCAAGATAGTTTAAAAATCAGTTCATATTAATAGGAGATAACCATAAGGGGCCAAATTTCCAGAAAATGTGACTCTACTGACAGTCCTTTTGGGTATCTTAGAGTTATTTCTCCTCTAAAACAAAAAGCCATGGCCCCTATATTTATTTAAACAAGTATTCAAATAAAAATAGTTGAAAATAAAGGGAACTCCATATATCACTCCTCATTAAACTGACCACTTGATTTTAATTATCCAGGAAAAACATGGCAATATTTTCCCATGGATGAGGAACCTTCACATCCAATCAAAGCAGCTTGAAGATTGAATTTAAATATGCATAGCTTCTGGTCCACACAGAGGGATATAGCTGATAACTATCTGAGATGAGGATCTGAGCTATAAAGTTTGATCTGGTTTGTAGGATTATCTCTCTAACCATGGGTGCATCTCATCCAGTCAGGCAGTGATTATTAAAGCCTCATGTGCAGTCCCAGTACAACAAGTCATCTGCGTGTATTATCTTCATTCCAAGAACCAACTCCAGATACACAGGGCTTTAAAAAGTAAATGAATTTTGCTGCCCACAAGTCAATAAATAATATATCCTCTCAAAATTTAAATTAAGCTGCCTTCACATGACAGTTTTAGCCTCCATGCTCTTATCCCAATTAACATAGAGCCACTCCCTGCTCTATGCCTTTAGGTCATCCCATCTTCACCTGCTTTTATTCTTCTCCCAGTATCAGTAAAATTAAGTTAGATTCACCTCAGGTATATACAACTAATGAAGAGCCCTTTTAAAACTAAATGTATTCATCTTCTTCCTTCCCAACAGGAATTTGGAATTCACTTATCCCATTCTCATAACTGTCCCTACCCCACGTCTCCACAGAGCAATGTCAGTTAGTGCCAGCTACCCAAGGACAGATACTGCTTTTAGCATGGGAAGAACAGAGGAAGTCTGTTCAACCAGCACATTTTAGGGAAAGAAAGGGCACAGAGCTACCCAGAGTCAAGGCTTGAATTCATTTTTTTCACTGATAAAAGTAGTAGCGTAGCCTATTCTTTTCTCATATCACCTGTCACTAAAAAAAAGAGCATGTTAGCTTCTGCACAGGATGTCCAACACCTGAACCAGAACTACACTGAGGAAGTATCTCTGCTTCCATCCACCAAGGCTTTTAACATAGATACAGCTTTTTCATGCTTAGGCAGATATAGATTTATCAAGAGAGTTCCTATTCCCTTTAACTTCAGCCAGCATAGTACCTGCTCCCATGCTTTGTCAAAGGTCTGTTGAGATAACAGTTGTACCCATCATTTGAATGCAGTCTGATTACAGAAAGGAAGGATATCTACTGAGCATCAATGAGCTTTGAGACAGATGTTTTCTACCACAGGCCTCCTAAATGAACTGGAGAAGTTCATGTCCACTGTGCAGCACCTGAACATGGAACCAGGGAAGGCAGCACCTCCTCTCCCATTCTCTCCCAGTGCCTGTGATACTGTGGTCACTGACCATACAAGCACCCAGCAGCAGGAGCAGTGAAACAGGTGCAGTGATGTGCTTGTCAAACCCACATGGGATTTCTCCCAACAAGACTACTGCTCACATGCTTACAGTTACTCACATGTTGAAGCATCTTCTCTGTCACGGTCTCTCATCTCTCTGCTGCCAGGGAGGAAGTACCATGAATGATTGATGCACAGAGCTTGGGCAGCTCTCTCCCAGGTCTGTTTGCTTCTACAGAGCATGCACTTGTGGTTTGCCTTGTCTTTTCTGTCTCTCTCACTGTGGTGGTAGTTTGAGAAGGCAGATCTTTCCCCTCAGGGAGAATTTGAACTGCTGATGCACAGATCCCAGAAAGCTACTGCATGCTACATTAAGAATGGTGGCAAACATCTAGCATCATCTTCCAAGGGCTGCAGTTTAAGATTTTTTTCCCTCAACATTAACCAAAAATGATATTGACATTCTTCATTGATCAAAAACTTCATATGGGTATCAACTTAATCAAAACTCCAATCAAAATTTGATATTTTCATCATATATTCCCCCCACATTCCTGCTTTGTTTGTGCTCCCCACATGACAAGTGCTGTCTCTTGATAAATCCCATTTGTTCCCAAATTAAACCAAAAAAGCTGCTCTGTTCTCCTGCCACTGCACACAACCAGGAGATGTTGGGAAAAACAAGAGAGGACAGAGAGTTATTCTCTCTTTAAGCCTGTCTGCACCTCTCAGATGCCACTACCAACACGTGTCAGAACAACCTCTGCAGCAGACCATGCTCCAAGTGGCCTTCAGGACGTGTTTCTTATTGCAAGCCAGGGCTGTTTGAACATCTCTCAGGATACCTTTCAATGTCTTCTGTGGGTGGGCCCTGTGCTGCACTGTGCTCAAATATTTATGAATTACTATGCAGAAACTGCAAGGATAGATTGGTTTCCTCTTCAGAAGCGGGAAGAGCAGAAGCCCCACCAACCATTCTGATCTCTGTGCCTGTGCTTGGCAACAGGAGCAAGTTTTACTACGAAATGTAGGAGCTCTTACCCCAGAACACAGAGGTGAAGTGGCTGCTCTTGTGTCTCAGCTCAGGCTGAAACTAGTCTGGAAACCCTGAGGTCAGCTTACCCAGGGAAAAGAGCCTGCTACTGTGACATTTCCCTCTGGAGGGTGACTGCAGCACCTCGAGGGGCACTGGGGCTCAGTAGCTGTTTATCTGTGCTCTGTGATGCTGTGTCCTGCAGGGCGTATTAAAGTCCATGAAATAATGATGAATCAGAGGGGTAATTAAAAGCCACAGTGACATTGATCTGCTGAAATTTCAGAGGGAGCTCAGGGCACATGGGGAGACTATCCATCTTACCTCTCAAAGGGCCAGCTTGATTGGCCTACTGAGTATTGCAGACAGTGAGGCTGCTCACCTGTGGCCAGGAGGACTCCCCATGCAGCAGCCCTAGTGGCTTCACAAAGCAGCAAAACAGAGGATGGGGAGCAAGTGGTCACAGCTGCCACCCTTTGCCCTTGCAGAGCAGCAGAGAAATCTTTTAAAGATACAGGTCTGTTTTCCAATTCTTCCTTTATCCTCAAATGACAAACTCCATATTTTTATATAAGGACATTTTCCCTTAATAAGAACCATTAGGCTTTTGGACTTCTTTGCTATGTGAATGTGGTTACTATCTAACTGATTCACAACTAACTTTTGGTTTAATCTGCCTTCCGCTAGTTTATTTTCTTAATTCAAAAAAATTCCAGGGGACACTCAACATCAACCTCTACCTCTATATAGATTCTCATATCTTTTTCTAATTCAAACAGGATAAATAAAAGTTAATGTGTCATCAATGACTTTCCCTCAGATAACAGGCTCTCTTTCTTCAGTTTGGACTTTGAGTCCTTGGGATCATTTCTCAACCTGTAGCTTAAAAGATTATTGGTTTTAAACTACTTCAGAAGCTGTCTTTATGTCAGAGCAGAGAGAAATATGGAGCCCAGTAAGTTAACTGTGATGTCATAGCTTTCTTTAGTAGCTGGCGTATTCTGTACATCATTATATAATCACAGATTTTTACATTCTTTTTATAAATCACAACCTATTTTTCTTTCTTTGCTTCCTCCCACTTCATTTGCTATTGATGGCTGCTGCTAAAGTTCCCTTACCTCTTGGAAAGGAAGTAGGTTAAGAGCAAAAAAAGAGAACTCTATCAGATTAAGGCAAACATGTGGGCCCTACTGAGAAATGATGCATCTTACAGTAGTACCAGCAAAACAGCTTACTTTGAAGACTAAATTGCTAAATATATCCAGAGACTTCTGTGAGCCAAAAGCAGCTGTCTTCTGCTTGTTTTCAGTTGTTAGACTCCTGATGTCTCAAATAACGCAGTCTCATAAAGGGTCGAAATTGATGCAATCAGGATAATAAAATCACTCTGACAAGGCTACAGCTTATACTTAGTTTATAATTAGGAGTCTGCTTTCTCAGGTTAAGATACTGTAAAGTTTCAATAGATTGTTAAGCTATTCACAGCACTCTGCTGCTACTAAACTAGGAAAATATAAAGTCCTAAAAATACCTTCATGTAAACACTTCAGAAATGGAAGGATGGGAAATCCAGGGGAAAAAATCCTCAAAAATATCTAGAGTTGTTTCTTCTAGACAGGAAAGTGGTAAGACTTTGCAATATTTAATTTGAAGATGACAAGGAATTATTATCTTTAAAAATAAATTGAACCAGATCCTCAATTAGCAAGGATTTCAAATATTGTAGGGTGATCATTACAAATCACAGATCATGTGTTTTATGCTTTAAAACTGAAAAGAACCTATTCTGATCAATCTGCTTTTTATCATTCTAAAGATGAATAAAGAGATTCCTTGTGGCTTCTAATCTAGAGGGCACATTAATAGATTTCTGATTTTGGACTGAATCTCTGACTCTAGTACCTTCTCTGTGCAGACACAGTCACCTTTCTTCATGGACCCGTTTGAATACATTCAGCCAGGCTGCCCTTTTCTTGTTGAGAGGATATATCATTTTTCCCTGAGATCTTCATGCATTGGTCAGCCCCAAATGATTGCTTACCTCCAATCAAAGTTGCCTAGAAGAGTATGAATTCCAAATACCTCTCCCCCCTCACAGTGAGAAATTGGAAGTGTTTCCATAATTACCTACTACCAGGGCCAAAAAGCTAAAGTAACATCAAACTGGAGAAACCTGCTAAAAACTTTTCTGAATTGTTCTCTGTACTAACGTTAAATTGAGTAGACAGTGGGAATCTTCTAGTGTGAAAAAGCTCAATATCAGAACTAAATCTTGTGCAATTCTATTGTACTTTGTGTTCATTAAAAGCAGATTCCAGAATTACATTGGTTTGGATGTTTTACTTTCATATGACTTGGAAGAATATCCTATAGTTACAGATTTTTACTTTTCATGTTCATAGAAATGTAGCATTTTTTGCAATTTAATAATTTATATTTCTCATGTTATATGAATTAGATGCAAACCTAAGACATCCAAGCGCAATTTCGAATTTCTCCAGTACCTCCCTCACTCACCTATCTAAAGATGTGAACTGCATTCAGGTTTTGTGTCCAAAATTGACAAGACTAAAATTCAAAAATCCAGAATCAGCTCCCAAAAGAACAAAAAATCAGTGTAGAAATCATAATATTTTTAAAGTCCAACCTAAATATTGGCTTTAAAGAAATCTACTTTAAAAACTCTACTGAACTTCTAAAGTTTCATTTTTTTCAAACTGTTCTTTGCAAACAGGAGAGCTAGAAATGCTCATATTGTTAAAATCAAATATAGAAGGCTTTTTTCTTTAAGTCTTACAGGTGTTAATAACAACACCAAAGATGGCATAATTCCTGATGAAACCTGAAAATTTGACTGCACTGCCCATTTAGCTGTCCACAGCAGAAGGCTTGAGGTATTGACTTCTACTCTGTGTCAATATTTACTGCTCTTTAGAGCAGAGTGGCTTGGAATTAGGGACCTGATTTTTAATTAACAGTCAAGCTCAGTATTTTGGGTGGTTCAAGTATTGTGCTCTATCAGTTTTCTGTACAGAGCTGGCTCAGGTGTGCTGAATGTGCAGATTTCTTCCACTGTCATTATCCCAGTCCTTACTTTGTGATGACGCACCCAGGTTCTTCCATTGGCACTGTGTGCTCACATCTGGCAAGTGATTACCTTTTCTCTGAAAATGTCTTCAATCAGTTAATAGAGGGAGCTTTGCATGGGCACTAAAACATGCATTTATACAGGCATATTCATCTCTCAGTAGCCTAAAAAAGATTTTTCCAAAGTTAACCATAAACATTCAGCTCACAGGTGGAACACATGGGACAGGTGCAGTTGCCTGGAAAATCACTTTCGAAATTAGCATGTCTACTCTGTAATATATTATGTATGGGTTTTTTTCTTACCTTAGATGGAATGAAAGCATAGATTGTAAGGGCCAAATCCTACTATGCTACACAAAATTGCTTCCCTAAAGGGCGGGATTGGTAAATATATTAATTTCACCTTTGAAGCACCTCTTTTTCTCAAGAGGACTCTCCCAAAGATTTTCTTACTGGAGTTCTTTCAATGGTCTCTGGAGAGAAACACCTCAACACATCCACAGAATGATGGTACCAGCTGCAAAAGTCAGAACTTTCATATATAATTTCCTTGTATACTAACCAGACTTCATGTCAATTCCAGAGTCCCATGACAGCTCATGGCTTATATTTTATCTGTCGCACTGTACTTATAAACCAATTAGAAATATGTAGCAGCTTATACATTTTGGCTAAGGCAAATAAATTAAATACAAATATACTGAGAATTTATTTTGATAGTGATTGTTTCAAAATCAAAAGGAAGCACTACAAATTGAAAGATCTTAACCATGTCCTCTCACGGACTGATGTTAACACCATAGACAAGCCAAGGAAATGGTCTCTGACTGAGAAAGTCCTCTATCTGTGACATATTTCCAGAGATTCCATAAAAATGTTGGAGTCATTTTTTTTGAGAGGGTCAGATAATTTTAAGACGGTACGGTAATAATAGTGTTTATTACCAATATTAGTTGCACACATTACTGGCTGTAGGCTTAACTAAGCCTTGGTACACAATACACAGACAAATACATAGTCCTTCACTGACAGAAAGAATTCATAGTCTAACCAGTCTGGAAAGAAAAAAGAAAGGCATATTTATCCTATGGCCACTATTCCACACACAGAGAACTGAGAAAGGTTGTGCAGCAGCACTGGAACTATGCAAAGATCTGTGGATTGAGCATCATCAGATAAATCCCCAGTTCAGTGTTTCAGCCTCTACTTCATTACAGCTTCCACACAATTTGGCCTCTTAGCCCTCCCTGCTATCCCGACAACACATTTCACTGGCAAATGCCATGGGTTCAACAGCTCGGTGACTGCAGTGGCACTAGTGAGGATATGTTTACCATACAGACAGGGTCAAGTTCCTCTGGTAAGGAACCAAACTCCACCACCCTGAGGTCTTTTCTTTTTCTCATCTCATACCACCTGTATGCTCCCCTACCGAATTATCTTCCCCCAGGGACTCTGCAGCAACTTGAGCTTTCTCTCCTCTCTTTCTTCTCTTTTAGCCCCAGTTCTTAACTGACCAGAGAAATCATTCTGAACTCCATGTTTCTTCATCCTACTAATGAGCTCCTGTGGTTACTGGAACCCACCCACACAGGCCTACAGGAAGGACTGGGCTACCCTATGCTTGACACAGAGCACTGTTTTGTTTGACATATGTCCTAGGTGTGAATGGAGTTATGTCAGTGGAAACCTATGGCTCATTACCAATCTGCTCTGGTCCTGGAGGAGAGGAGGTGAAAACAGGAGGGGGAAAAAGTACCCAGATGGGAAATGAACCTGTGCATCTCTCATGGGAAAATGCGTTTCAGTCATTCAAGCAACAGCCTAGCCCATGGAAAAAAAGTTGTTCTTTCCAGCTGTTATGCCAAAAGAAAAAAACAAATTTAAAAAGGAAAAATGCATAAATTGAGCATATTTTTATCACTTTCTTTCTCACAAATTGCTTGCAACATTCATGTTTCTTATGAGGAACCATTTTTAACATGAAAATAGACGTACACTTTTCCAAAAAGTGTTTCCTGAAAAACCGAAACCATTATTATGTTAAACTCCCACACAGTTTATTTAAAAATATCTTTAAATACTATTAAAGAACAATCATTATGTAGGTTTATATCTTATGTGTGGGAAGTAGAAACCATCAATGAATCATATTCTTTCTCCAACTGTAACAACACCACGATCAACTACCACAATAACAAAAAAGTTTATGCTTACTGTATATCTGTTTTGCAGGCACTTTCCTGCCTTGCAATCTGCATAATAGGTAAGCTGTGGTAAGTGTAATGTGCTGTTTACTTCCGATCCACTACAGATAGCCGGGCATGCTTGGTCTTGTGCATTGCTCCTCCTTTGGGTACAGCTCCTTGCTGAAATGTATGGTGGCCCTGAACAAGGAAATAAAGCTTCTACAAATTCTAGGATCTGCTCCTGAAAGATGCTGTCAGATATACAGAGCTAGATATTTGAATTATTTTATTTTCATCCATTATGTTGCTTCTTTTAGATAAAGCAATGTTTTTAGTTGCAGGAAGTATTTAGTTGTGTGCTGCTTTGGAGAGGGAAGTGACGATGGAACACTGGTGAAGGAGGAGAAAGATTGCAAGAGACACGGAAAAAAACCACCACGGAGATCAATATTTAATCCATAATTATGAGTGTACAGTATGTACTGTGCATTTTTTAAATTTAACTTGGCTTTTACTATTACTCAGTAGGATGGGAACAGATACTGAGAGCCCGGGATAGCAACCATAAGAAGCATGTTTAAATACACATATTTTCAGGAGATCTGTGAGTACAAGGAGGAACTGATTGTCATTTCTCTGATCTTTTTTCATGTTGGAAAACTGAGAGCTTTACCTGGGGGACTTAATTTTAGGTAAAAGAATTTGTTAAACAATTTTCCAAGTTTATGCTGCATAGAACTACAGTGCATCGGAAAAAATGTTTGTGTCACCCTATTCTTGAATAAAGAAATGATGCGCATATTACTTTTCAAAGGGGAAATACTAATGGTATAAAGAATCATAAAAAAGTCCTAATTCAGGAATCTGTGTGGGAAAGCCCCCATCCTCTTTGTGTTTTCAATCAGGAAGCATGCAGGTAGCACCAACTAATTTTGCTCAACCAATGTTATGAGAAATTACAGTATTCCTGGCAGCTTGTGTTCATCCTGATTTTAACAATGCTTTGAAAGTATGCATATACATATCTCAGTGTGTATGCCCTCTTATATCAGCATTTATATGCCACTTCTAAGTTTTTCTGAAGGCCTTTGAAGTTAGCTGGCCAGAAAGGATTAGGCACCAGGGGGAGGAAAGTTATTTTAAGAATTTTAAAATTATGTTATCAGGTATCATCTGCTTGCTAATGAAGCTTCAAAGTTATTTCCGGGGCAGAATTCTGCAGATTGCTCCAGAGAAAGAGTTCAACGGTCTATCTAAAGACTTCATTCCATCATTAATGAGTGCTTAACCCCAGCATATTTGAACTTGGACTACATGACTAGTAGTCAATTTTCACTGACAGTTTTTTTTTTTTTTTGATCCTGAAAATCTGTAGCCGTGTCATCAGCTCCTTCTTAATTATACCGTATTCTTTACATCTGTCCTGCTAAATAACTCTAATTGAAATAGCACCGGCGTGAATTTTCGTAATGTTCCCCCCAAGACATCCCGAAAGTGACTCACACGAGAAAACAGACTGAAGTCACAGCTGGAAGCACGTCAAGGATCATTTCCATTTTTACATGATTAATTTGAATTTAATATCTTAAATCAAAACCTGATTAATTTAAATAAAATTTTGATGGTGCCCTGCTTCTAATATACATTGCAGTAATTAGATTCAGCTTAATGTGATTTTTTTACATAATTAAAAAAAAGAGCAAGTCAAGTGTAACAATGCCGAGTTGGTACAAATCTGTCCATATATACACATATACATACACATGGGACTTTGTTGAGTTGTTGCTCAGGTACAGGAAAGATCACAGCTGGATGGTTGTGCTATAGCTCAGATTACGGCATATGTAGAATATTTCACTTCTATTTCACTGCAATGTGAATGGCCATACTTAAAAAAAACGAAACAAAACAAACCAACCAAACAAACAAAAACAAAAACAACCACCAAAACCAAACAAACAAACAAACCCCACAAACAAACAAACAAACAAACAAAAAACCAACATAAAAAGTGCAGCTTAAATCACATGAGTAAATAAGTAAAAATATTAGAAATGCGATAGCCTGGCTCAGCTTCTCAGTTCTAGTTCCCCTCACTTTTTAACCAACTATTCTTTAGCAATTAACTCTGTATCTACAAGTAAACACTTGCAGTGTACTGTTTACAGCAGCTCATGGGCTTCTGTTTTTCGTGAGACGTACAAAAATTCTTTATAAAATAATTTGTCACTGCAAAAAAATAAACACTGTTTCTCTGCTTCCTGGTCTTATGTGACTAAATTGCTGACCAAATTATGCTTCAATAATAAGATCTTTCTTCAACAAGGCAGTGAAACATCAACTTGACTTCTCAGCTCAGAGTAATCCCAGTGTATATCAAACCTCTTGATTTCAGTGGGACACTCCACCAGCTTTAAAAGCTGGGCATGTGCTTAGCTAGCAGTAAATCACTATTAAATAGAAGACAATGATGGAGAGTGAAAAACTCCTTTCCTGCCTGGGGCTAACAGCTTTCAGGGAGGCGCGTGCACCGTTCATCCTTTTATGAAGGCAAGTAAAATCATTCAGGTGTATTTGATAGCACCCAGCTTTCCAAAAGCCTTTGTATACACTATGTTATAAATATGGTGTAATGGCACACAGTTAATTTTTAATCTTAACATTTCTTTGAATAAAAATTCCTCCTTGTTGGTGAAGCTGGTAGATCTTTCCTGGTAACTCAGACAGTACAGATGGTCTGGACATCCTCGTTGTTTAAAATACACAAACAAACAAACCCCCACAATAACAAAGAAAAAAAACCACAACAGCTGACAGTTTCAAGTCAATTTCCAGCCACTTAGGTCAGGTTAAATACTTTTCAATAGAAATTAGAAAAATCCCACAATAGAAATTGAAGAACTGGGCAAAAATAAAGAAGCCCTTAGTCAAAAAACAGAGACAAGGAAGGGAAACTGATTTACAGACAGTCCTGAACCAGATTTAGCTGCTGAAAAAATGCGACATACAGTGATTTACAACAGCTCTGTCTATTTTTCAGGCTCTTAACTATCTCTTTACATTACTGAAATTGTCAAAATTCTCATTCTCATGCAGCGTTAGACCCTCACAAAGTGACTGTCACAGCAAGGGCTCCTATGCCTTTCTAGTTGGTCTCCTCAAATTTATTGGCATGCTACCAGTGGATCACTGGAAATGTGTAGACACAAATTAAACTTGTTCAGTTTGACCAATCAGCCCTCCAAGAGTGTTAGTTCTGTGGATTTTTTAGACAGAAGCCCGTGACATTGAATACTGATTCCAAAGAACTTTCTTATTTATTATTAATTTTAAATAACTAATAATAAGAAAATGCCACCTTTTATCTTACAGTTAAAACTTTTGATGACAATCAAATTATTTTTTTTCATTCTAAATTTAGGCTTCTCTCAGTGTCTACTACAGTATGATCCAAAAATAACAGCATAGTTGCTGTCTGGGGAGAAGCTACTTTACAGCTTATATTCTTATTCAGAAGTTTAAGTCAAAACAAAATTAATCGGGAAGGTTTATCTATAATGTATCACCATTCATTTCAGAAAAAAAAAATCTTTGCCAGCAGCAGAAGGAAAGTACTTTCAAGAAGTTACATTAGACTATAGACTCCAAGGAGAAGATTACAGATCTTCCATATTCAGCAACATGAATCAAAACTCTTAGGAACTAGTCTAACTTTCTTTCTTTTTTTTTTTTTTTTATATATTATTGCAAGGCAGCAGGGATTGCTTTTTGTATAGCCTATGATTTAGATGGCTAATTGAAAGTAAGCATTGGTGAGCTGCTTCCTTGGTAAAATATTACCAAGACAATCTTATCTGAGTTTACAGAGTTATTTTCAATTTGTAAATGCTGTATTCATTTCTACCAGATAAAACACCTTTAAAAATCCTAGACCCAGACATGACTGGATTGCTGTTGCAACTGCTCTGCACTGTTTCACCCCACACAAATGCCTTTCACAGATATATATAAACTTCCTCTCCTTATGAATAGTTTTACAATTAAAAAAAAAAAAGAAATCAATTCATTTTAAAGTAAATAAATTTAATGATATACTGAATCCTCATAACTTCGAGTTGATGTCATTCTGCTCGTTACTTGCTCTGCAAGAGAATCTCCCTCATTAGAGCTTTTTAGAATCTCACCTTTGCAGATTTATCTCTTGCCTATAACAGAAAGAAAATCTTGGGCTTTGTTTCACTGTTATAATAGATGTAAATTAATGTTTTGCCATTGTTTGTTGCTGTAATCATAGACACAAGTATATATTCCTAACAGCTATCTTATTTTCAATTTGCAAAGCATACTGTGCTTAATCCCATGAGGCAGCCTGTAGTTCTAGATATGAATTTAAAAATGTAATTAGACCTGTGGGGGACGTCGTCCCTGAGATAGAAAAAGCAGGTTTCTGCCAGGTCCAGAGGGGTCTTTAAGAGGTCCCAGGCTGGTCACAGTTCTTGTTCTAGTTTATTACTTGTTTCCATTGTGTGAAACAGCTTATTTGTTCATGTAAATTTAAATCATGTTGATACTAGTAGTAGGTGCTTTGTTGCTACTTTTTTCTTCTCATCCAGAAAGGTCACAGAGTTGGGGTTTAGTGAGTGGCAACAAGCTATATTTTTCCCAATGATCTCTGCATTTTTACAGTCAAATAGATAGTAAAAGTGACATATTGGTAAAAGTTTTAAGGCATCTCTGGTGGGTGGCAGTAATTTTAAATATCATACAATCATCATTAAGTCATTTATGTAAATGAGAAGTACTTGGCAACTCTTTGTATGGGAAGAAATAGCACCAGTTTCTCTGCATCTCTGCTTTCTTTCTCTCTTCTGTCTTCCTTTTCCTGGCTCTATCATAGTGCACACTGTACAGATGAACTCTTTGTTTTAGGGCTCTGTGAAAACTTTCTGCAGAAAGGATCCTGTTTGAGACAGCATGTGAAAAGTAAATATTACTGGGAGAAAGTCAAATTAATATCTTATGAAAAATATCTTAGGAAATTTCTAAAAGCTGAGATCAATATGGTGTATTGATGAGTTAATAAAAAAAAAAAAAGGAGATTTATGGATTTATATGGGTTTGGATTAGGTGGGTTGTTATCCTGTTCCCAGTCTCATCACTTGAAACCTAGATCCAGATCTGAATTTTGAGGTATCAGCAGCACAGGTCTGGTTTGTATCCTGTGAATCTCAGTTTGAGTTGATGTCTGGTTTCAAGTTAGACCACAAATCTTTCTTCAAAGGGAAGTGAGGGTAAGGATCTAATCACTCACCTAGGCTTTACTTTCAAAAATTGACATTGTCAACTGAACACTTTCTGAGCAGGAGAAATGGAGGCAGTTTGAGCTAAACTGTTCTTGTTTGCCCAGATGTCTGACAATATTTAAGGGCCAGATTCTGCCCTCAAGCTGCTTTGGTAGGCAGTGTGAGCACTCATTCTTGGGAAGATTCTGTGCCTAAATGTTCTCACTTTTCAACACATTGTTACCCTCCCACATAACTATTCAGGCAGAAAAACAGAACGGTGAACCTCCCTCAGGGGTTTTTAATGCAAATCTGTTGAGTCATCCTGCTTTTTGGATTGAGTTAGGGGTATAGGATTAGGTTGGAAGGTGATAAAGATGCCAGGAATGTATGAGGAAGATCCTGTTCTCAGGCCAGTAGACAGAGCATAAACTCTGTCCCCATGTCTGTGCACAGAGGCTGCTGTTAAACTTCCAGAGGCAACTAGCCAGTAGGAAACATTAGGCTGAGAGACTTAAACAGTTGCACAGCCAGTTGGCTTGTCCTGTTGCTGTGTACGGGGAGTACACAAAGCAGCCAAGGCTGCTACAAACAACTTTAGTGCATCAGTGTCTTTGCACATGGCTAAGGCCACCAGAAGACACAGTAGCATAGGATTTACATAATTCCCTTGCTCTATATCTTATTCTTTGCCCACTGTCTCTCTTCGAGCAGAACATTTCCAGGAAAGAGGGTCCCGAACATACCTGCAGTTCAAGCTTACAATTCCGTACACAACATCAGCCCTGCAAGCTTATTCTGAGCTGGAATTTTCTTGAAGCTTTACACCACTCTCTCCTGGCAGGAAAGTAAGGGGACATCACAACTTCTACTTTTTGACAGAACCTTCCTTGAAGATTTTATTGAGGATCACTTCCCATAAACACCTCCCAAGAATGCTTATTAAAGAAATTAGAAACTATGGTACATCAGGACAGACATTTGTTTTAATTGAATTGAATTATTTATTTATTGAAAGCCTGTATTGTTCATAATGCCTAGGGCACAAGTCTCCTTTTGCTAGATTCTTGCCAATGAATGTAACATTCATTTTAGAGGGAGATATTCCTGACATTTGCCCAGTAATCGAGAATAGAATCAAGTGCTGTGTACCTAGTAAATACTGGTGACAAAATTCCTGCATGAAAGTACAGTACAATTTCAGTAGATTCAAGTAGTAATGTAGTTGAAATCCAGGCTGGTGGCTTTGTAGTCAGTCCTAGTAAAAATTACCAGAAATTGAGATCATGGTATGATTTTTTTTTTTTAATATATAATTTTCCCACAGGTAAAGCAAAAATTATATACAGAAAAGCAAAACACCCAGCTAAATATATGACCTGAAAACTTGCAAAATTTAATTCTAGCAAGCCTGAGGTATGAAAATGCAAAAGTGCTACTCAGGAATAGTGAAATCTGATTATTTAATTGTCAGAATGGGAGAGAGGTGATGTCTCTGGTAACTGATTCAGAAATGCTAAGGTACTTTACAAATTTACTAAGAGTTAACTGTCAGGGCTCAGCATGAATTCACCACACCCAGAGAGGCCCCCACACAAGCACGTTAAGATGTTTGCCTCAAAAAAGTTATCAGATGCTCTTGATTTCCCTTATATGAAGGAGGTTTCAGCATAGATTCACCAAAATTTTCTTGTACGCTTCAGATGCCAATAGTACCCTAACTCCAAGATCAGGTTTTTGCTTCCTTTTCAACAATGATCACAGCTTGACCTAAGTATAAATATTAAAAGGAAATAGCCCTTAAATTCTGTCCCTTATTCCCCATAGTCGCAGAATACCATCATATTCATCACTAATAATCCAGCTGATTTCAGGTATTGGTGATAAACAGAAGGCATGTGGATGAGGCTGGATGTTGTCTGCCCTATTCCCAAATGGATGGCCTGATCCTAAAAATGCAAAGGTAGAAAGCATGCTACTGAGTAGCATCGCAGCATTTTGTTCCCTCCTTACAGTGTATTAAGGCTGGCTAAAGAGGCAGTCTCAGAGGTTAGGAAATCCCCAAACAATGTAATCAATCCTTCCATGCCTGTGGTGAGCAATAAAAGTTTATATGAAACCTACAGCACTTCACACTGAATGGCTGAAAAATAGCACACATTTATCAGAATGCCTGAAAACACACCCCATTCTGGTAGAGCAAAGCAATCAGTGAAGCCATTCTTCACCTCAAAGATTTCCATTCTGTTTTGCTAACACAGTATATTCAGTATTGATGTGTCTCTGTGTACAGCAAAGAGCAGACACTGCAGTGCTGGGACAGCTCATTCACATGACAGTGATATCGCAGCCATGCATTGCTCTGGCTGCACAGTGCGACTGGAGTTCCTTTATTAAACCAGCACCCAGCAGTGGTAACAGACAAAAGAAGCTCGTCAGGGTTTCCACTGGAGGACTTAATCTTTCAAGGGGCTTTTAATCTGGTTGTTTTCACATGGACCACAGGTCTGTAAAGGAATGCTAAAAGAATTAAATGAAGGTGTACCCTCTAATAGCCCTAATCCAATCGTTGTGGATGGGACTGGATTGCAAAATGTGGCCGTGATTTTTGGGATTTCCCTAAACAGCAGTGGCAATTGTGGTGCCTGGAGACAGAGCACTGGGCTGTACAGGCTGCTGATCGGTCCAGGTATGCTTTGTTACAATCTTTCATAAGGAATTGCAAATCACACTGGAAACAGATCCCATATCAACATTCAAAATGGCTTTCAGTCCTTGAATCTCTCCACTAGAAACATTCATAAAATTCAGCTAGGGAGTTTCAGAGTCTTTTTATTAATTTCTTTAGGATTTATCCTTGCTTATCAAATTAGTGATAGTCAAGTTGCAAAAGGTACCATCTGAGTTTGGAATACAAATTTATATTTGGAATATAAATCTCATATTATCAGTCTTTCTTATCAGATTTTTCCCCTTCAGAAGTATAATTAAAAACAAAAGAAAGCTACATTTTGTGGCATATTTGCTCTTGGGATTCTGATTAGTATCTAAAAGTAAAAAAAAAAAAAAAAGACAGTAAACCAATTTTTTGGATAGTTGACTGAGAACATCAAAAACTTTAAATGCTTCATTCAAGATGAGCTTAAAAAAAAAAAAAAAAAGGCAAAAACCCAGCACCAAACAGCTCGAGAGTTCTCTTCATAATAAATCCATGGCCACTTTCGAACTTCACAGTTCTCACTGTCCTGTACACAACTCCCACTCAGTACATCACAGCAACAGTACAGATGGAGTTGTGATCTTCTTTACTCCAAAAGCACAGTCTTGTAGCTAAAGAAGGATATCTGTTAGCAGTTCAGGGTCTATATCATAGAGCTGAGCAATTCTCAGTACAGTGGTACATCCCAATTAGACAGGCAATTCGATTCTCTGCTTTTCTCTGCTGCACACTTTCTCCATCAAAAAGCTTCTCCTCATGAAAAACATTCAGTTTTCACTATTTTTTTTACATAAAATTGATTTAAATAAGCAGAGCTGTTTATCATCAAGCTAAAGAGTAGCATAGAACTAGATAGCTTTGCAATCCTTTTGCTTTGCTCTACTCTAATTAAAAATAAAAATGTTAAAATTTCCAAAAGGGCATTTTAAAGCCTACTAATTGATAATGCAGAGAATTGAGATTTACTGTACTGATGGGAAAGACAGGGGAGGGAAAGTCAGCAAAGTAGAAAATTCAGCTATTACTTCTTCTGTAGCCGTGTTGTACTTGTGGCCAGAGCTGCAGTAAAAGCTGGAGACTCCTGATCAGTGAAAGCATGGTCATGTTATCCCCAAGGAATGGTGGGACAAAGTAGGGATCTCCTAGGTAACCACCATCTTGAAGCTCATGAAACTCCTCTATTTATAGTAACTGAGCACCTCACAATCTTAATGTGATTAATGAATATCCTTAGGCCGTCTGGTTAAGGAATAGCATCTATTATCTGTATTTTATACATGGGGAATGAAGGCCCGGAAGCCTACGCCTCAAAAGTACTTAGGCACCTAATTTGTTTCAAACTTCTTGGGATTTAGGATTCAAAGTACTTTTTAGGATATATACCCAGGCCTCAGAGAAACTGAGACATGGATATATATCTGGATTGGGTACTATGAGCAGTAAGGCTGTGATGTATAGTTTCATATCTGTGCTAATACATTTTGCGTTCTGTTTGTTAAGGTAGTTCTTTGGGACCTGTGTTGCACCAATTAGGCAAAAAAAAGGTCAGAGGAACAGAGGAATGGGGTCATACAGGATAGCTGTGACAAAGCAGGCACTGAAAACAAACTTTTGCAGACCAGAGTACCCAATGGGCCTTTTTCTCCAAAAGGTCCTCTGCTCCCACTACCAGAAGAAGATTTTGGGTTTTGTGCAAAGCCAGTTGGAATTGCAATTCAAATTCTCACAAACCCCCCAAATTAGTAGTTGGACATTTTTGGTATTGTAATCAAACCCAGAAAACATTTGAATGGTAACTTGGACTGTAACTATACATCACAAGTTTATACTTCTGACAAGGAAAAAGCGGACAATCCAGAAGAACGAGGGGAAGCAGTTGTCCATCATTTCACAGCTATCATTCACTCAGTGCAGCTCTGTGATGTTTTTCAAGCCCTCTCCTGTCTCTAGTTCCACAGCCACAAGGAGGTGTGCTGAATGCATAGGCACACAGTGGTGAAAACCTCAACATCTGGTGAAGGGGTCATGTCTAATATGCAGGGAGGCTTGAGTAGAGACAAAGCATGAATGCTAGTGAACCACTGGAGCAGCTCATAGTGAGTAAGCTGCTGTAGTTACTTTGTAAGTTTGAGCAGATCTGTGGCTATCGTTGTTTAAACCGGGTGTCAAAAACAGTCTATGTCTACCCCAGAGCAGTGAGGAATGTGGAGGCAATTCATCATCCTTCCTCCTCACTTCACAGACACTCCCAGATGATCAGAAAAACATGAGGATGAAACTGCATGTATACAGATATTTTCTGTAAAATGAGTATGGAAAGAACAGCATTCCCTGGAGAATATGACCGCAGCCTGACTATTTATGCCTGATAGGCATGTTGCTCCTTAATTGTATCTACACAAGGAATAACAACATTAAAAAAAAAAAAAAAAAAAAAAAAAAAAAAAAAAAAAAAAAAAAAAAAAAAAAAAAAAAAAAAAAAAAAAAAAAGACGGGCAGATGTTGAAGAATTTTTTGAGAACTGCAGTAAAAATTCTAGCTATCACAACAACTCACTCTATGTAACCATACTGCTATAGCTATACATCAAAATATAACTGGAGGCCTTTCTTCTTCACTCTTTGGATATATAAGCTTAAATAGATAAGTACAAGCACACAACTCTGCTTATTTGGGGGACTGGAGGAAATATGGGGATTCCTGTTACCCCTAACATTTCAGAAATCTCAAAGGGAGAGCACTTATCTTGTTTTACAGAGTGATAACTCACTGATTAATTGAGTATTCTCCTGTGCTGCTTGTTTTCTATCTGCTTGACTATATGCCTTATAAGAAAAAACAGCTGCCAGGGAACATAGGCAATGAATGTCCCCATGTTCTAATTGTGATAACTGTGCCTGGAAATGTATTTCAGATTGGATTTTTTTGATGTTTTGATGCCTGTCTTTTTTTTTTTTTTTTCTTTTCTCTTTACTGTATGCAGTGGAAAGAGTAGCTAAGGAATATATTAGTTTACATTTTTTTTTGGGTGTATAGTGATTGTTTGAAGAGTTAAACACGAAAAAAAGAATGAAAATAAGCATGAAAGACAACATCCGTTCTCATTTCAATTTCCTGGAAGGAAAGTGCGGTTGGGCAGATGGTGCTTTTTTGTTTTACTAAACTGAAAAATCAGATGTAAATAATATACACAATATAGACTATAAAGATCGTTGAAGGTGAGGTTCCCATGTGCAGAGAACTGCTATACTGTAAAGAGTTTCTCATTCCTTAGTGATATGTGAAGAATTTTTTGGGTTTAGCTGCCTAATTCTTTTTTTTTTTTTTTTTTTTTTTAAATGCTTCAGTTTGCTTACTGCACCCCGTACCTGCCTAGTCATATTTGTTTCAAGCACTATATTTCAGAGGGGTGAGTTGTATATATATTGAGGCCCCTTCCACAAAGAGCCTTGATGTTGTGTCTCTGGTTGCACAGACAGAGGAGAATGACTGATAATTTGGCATCCCGTGAGTCTCAATATTTCTATCTTTCTATCTTTCTTCATGCCCTGGCTTTACTGAGTGTTATAGAAGTTTGTTTTCTTTGTTGTCATCCAATGGGTTTTTCACACCTTTGGAGCTCTTTAATTTACTTGCCAAGCTGGAACATTAAATTTTGTTAAGGAAGAGCAGAGTTTGCATTCTCTCTTATTTATAAAAGGCTATTATCAAAGGGAAAAAAAAAAACCCTTTTCTAAAATGGCTTAACAAAGTCATAATGCTGTCTTCCTTACTGAAAGGCAGAAAAAGATATTATGCTATGACTGCAAAGAAATAATACTATGGTTTCACTCTCAGCCAGATCAAATATGTGCTCTTCATTACCCCCTCATATGCTTCATTATCTTGGTAGGACTCAAGCTGTCCTATGACAGAGGACCTGTTCATATTTACACTACATGAATGCTTCAGCTAGTGGTAACAAGCTATAAACACTGATGTGAACATCTTAGTAGGTTATCACCTCTCTGCATCTCCCTGGTCCAGAGTGATAGCCTGGCTGAACAGAGGGGAAAACATAGTGGCAAAGGGCATTAAGTGAGGCACTTGGTGTCTTCTTTCCCTCAGCCTTTAATAGTAAGTCTGGTTATCCTCTGAGTACTCAGCTCTTTGGGGTGGAAGACAAGGACAGAGAACAGAGTGAAGCTCCCATAATCCAAGGGGAACTGGTCAGTAAGCTGCCACACCACTTAGACATGCACATATATGGGACTGGATAGGATCTACCCAAGGGTACTGAGAGAGCTGATGGAAGTGCTCAGAGTATTTTCCATCATTTGTCATCAGTTCTGGCTAAACAGGGAGGTCACAGTTGACTGGAAGTTAGCAGATGCCATGGCCATCTACAAGAAGAGCCAGAAAGAGGATCTGGGGACCTACAGGCCTGTCAGTCTGACCTTGGTACCAGGGAAGATAATAGCACAGATCATCTTCAGTGTCATCATGCAGCACATAAAGGATAGCCAGGTGATCAAGCTCAGTCAGCAAGGGTTTATGAAATGCAGATCCTGTTTTAATAATCTGATCTTCTTCTATGACAAGGTGACATGCTTAGTGGATAAGGGAAAGGCTGTGGATGTTGTCTACCTGGACAGTGTGCCCAGGTGGCCAAGAAGGCCAATGGGACCTTGTCATACATCAGAAATAGTGTGGTCAGCACAACCAGGGTAGTGATTATACTCAGCAGTGCTGACACCACATCTCGAATCTTATGTTCAGTTTCTGGCCCCCCACTGCAAGAAAGACATTGATGTGCTGGAGCATTTCCAGAGAAAGGAAATGAAGGGTTTGGAGCACAAGTCTTATGAGAAATGTTTGAGGGAGCTAGGAGTGTTTAACCTGGAGAAAAGGAGGCTCAGAGGCAACCTTATTGTTCTCTACAACTACTTGAAGAAGATTGTAGCAAGGTGAGCGTTTGTCTCTTCTCCCAGGTAATGAACAATGAGACAAGATTAAATGATCTCAAGTTTTGTCAGGGAAGGTTTAGATTGGACATTAGAAAAAAATTGTTCACTGAAAGGGTGGTCAGGCTTTGGAACCAGCTGCCCGGGAAGTAGTTGAGTCACCAGACCTGAAGGTATTTAAAAGACATGTAGATATGGTGCCTAGGAACATGGTTTAGCAGTGGACTTGGTATGTTAAGTTAATGGTTACACTTGATAATCTTAAGGGTCTTTTCCAACCTTAATGATTCTATGACATTGCGAACATAACCCCTATATTTTTTTATTTAACACTAATTTCCTTATTAACCTCAAAATGGGTACAGTAGAAGGAGGAAAAGATAGTTTTTTCAATGAAAGAATAACACTGTAATCTTCAGGAGAAATGACATACAGAATTATAGAACTTACATATCAAATCAGAATGACCAGTTCTGGGGAAATCAGAAGACATAGCAGATGTTAAAACTTCCCTATAAACTAGGAAACTGAGGTAAACCAGAGAACTGGATTAAACTAAAACTGACTTTTTAATGTTAATTAAAAATTAGGTGTAGTAGGCTATACTAGTTAGCTTTTTGTAAAAATGGCAATGCTGAAGATAAACTATAAAACTGATTGCCCTTTTTTTTTTTTTTTAATTTGTCTTGATGGAAAAATTCTGCTTATAAACATGAGAGACCTGCTGATAGTTGTGAGAATTTCACTGTGAGTTTTTAATGGTTTTACATTCATATCTACTGGAGTCAAATGCTTTCACAAGAATTTCAGCTCTCAGTATAGAATAAAATGTTTCTAACATGCATTAAAGAAATACAACTTGAAATTCTGATGAATATAAACTCTATAACCACTTTAAATAAAGGAGCATATCTTACTTTTTAAGCTATTCTTACATTTGAGAGGCTTTGCACACTTTTAGGGTGCTTTATTTTGCCAGTGCAGGGAGTACGAAAAGAGGGAACAAAGCATGCTAGTGATGTTACTTGTGTATTATCAAGAAAGTAAAAGAAATAGAAAACTGCCTCCTCCAGTTGCTCATAGGCAGGTCAGTAATAAATAAATAAAGGAACAAATCAAATAAATGAAGGCTCCAAAGAGATCTTTTAGCAGCTGAGAAAGAAATACCAAAACCCCGAAGCTTCAGTTCAAATGTTATCATGCATCTACCAGGCGGTTTTGGTGCCCTAAAGATGGGGCAGGTTTCTACATGGACATGTGCTGCTAACAGGTATTGCAAGAAGGAAATGGGGCTGAGATGCAGACAAACACTCACAGCAGCAGCAGCTTCCCGTGAACAGGCAGGGCTTCAGTCAGTTGTTCACTCAGTTTCCCACAGTCAGAAGCTGATGAGCTTCAAACAGTTTGGGGGTGATAAGGCAATCTGTATTTAAAAAGGAAGGAAAGGCTTGAAACACCTGGGGCCAAACCTCTATCTCCTGTTGATCTCAACTAGAATAAAACAATATGTGCAAGCCCAAGATCTGACTCTCAGCCTCTCACATGCATTCTGAAACCCTCAGAGGCTGACCATGGGATATTTTTGGCTTTTCTTAGAGACATTCCCACAAAACACCCACAGACATTGCTGTCCTTATGGACAAATAGTTCTGTGCTTGCAAGATAGAACTCCGTAGATAACTAAAGCACTAGCGCACATGCTCACAGACATTTAAATGTAGATGGTACTCTAAATTAAGGAAGGACGAGACCATTTGCAAACAAAAGAGATCAATCACAGGTTAAATTATGAATAGTTACCAAACAAAATGGAGGCAATGTACAGGCCCTGGCAAGCAGCTGAGACTAAAACCTGTTGAACTAGTAACACACCGAATGTCCTGGGGCACCGGAAAGTAAAAAATCTCATATCTGATTTCTCTATTTCTCTTGAAAGAAACACTTCATCATGCAAACCAATTTTTTTTTTTTTTTTTTTTTTTGGTGACAGGGCCTGGATTGCCCCTCTTCATTACTACAGGAGCTGATGTAGAAATCAACATAGTAATGTCTTTCATCTCCTATATTATAAGAATTCATATTCAATTTTTATTTTACAGCACATCCAGCCAATACCTCACAGTATGGTTTCTGGTTGCCTTCATCCCTTTAACAATAGCCTTGAAAAGAGATAAAGAACACCCAGTAGTTTGTTTCATCTTACAAACAATAGCAATTCACCATCTAAAACACACAGCAATAGTAAGTAGAATCTATTGAACATTGTGCTCCTCCTAAAGGTGTTTTTTTTTCTTTTGAGAACTAACATACTTAGCTGTTGCACTAAATCTGGGATCTACAAGTTTTGACAAACTGACACCTTTTCGAATAACAAACTAATTTGCTGAAAGCCTTTCTTGACTTACAAACAGTAGACCACGTCACTTTTTCTTCTGTTTTTCTCAGGAGTGCAGTATCAGACCACAGTCAACCTTACTCCTGCTGTGTTTAGCCATGGGCTGTGTGGCCTGATAGTCACTTTAACTGGCGCTAACTTCTTAGTCACCAGGCTTTGGCTTGTATGTCTGCACAGTGGTTTTCAAGGTTTTCAGTTTGAGGGTTTGAATATAAACTATATGCATATTGTAGCAATACCAATACAGAAACAATAATTTTCTACACATGAACTTTAAAATGGTTTGGCCACCATTCGTCTGCTTCTGCATATGAGCCTGGCTCATCAGCTGGAGGTTAGTTCCGTGGTCAGCAGACTCTTTCATAAAGTCCCTTGAGGGGACAGGTGGCCCAGTGGATGGGCTGTTTGGTATAAAACAACAAAATCCCATCAGTCTCAGCAGTGATCAGAGCAGCAGAGGAAACAGCAATACATGAAGTGTAGGGATGGAGACATCCAAACTAATCTGACTAGTTTATATTAAGAAAGGATTTGACAGACCTGCTGGGTTCCTACTTAATGCCAATCAAGTCTGAAAGGGACCACTTGAGCTCAGGTATTTATCTCAAACTGATTTGAATTATCCTCACTTCTTGATTTTGAGAGTCCAGAATAGAATACCATGAAGAGAGTGTGTTGACATTTCCTATATAAAACAAAATTAAACCCAGTTAAGTCAAGGAAATACACAGTGTAAGTGATACGAGAATCAGGCCCTTTGAATTTGACAGCAGAAACAGAGCTTCATAGGGGCTGTGCGTTTTCAGGAAGTGAAAACCCCATTAATTCTTCTACATTGCCCCTTTCCTAGCAATTAGGATCAACAAAATGCATACAGGGCATATCATATATATCATTAGTTCTTTTTCTGCTTATTCAATATAAGCTTTATGTTTCTTTTGCAGCCATAATGTTAGCTAAAGAGCAGCATTTGAGGTCAAGTCTGGATTGTCCTTTTTATTAGGTTAATTCTGCACATATGAAAACTTATTCAAAAGAAATTGTCTCAAATTATTACTAGCACTTAAATGATTACTGCAGAAATGACAGGAAAGAATGATAGTGCTTACCAAAACCCCAGAAAGTACTTCAGATAGTTTTCCTTTCATTGCCAAGCAGCGAGGGTCAAGTGAACTGTATTATTTGCAAATATCCACCTTCTCAGACTGTCACAAGCAGCTGTAACATACCCACTAGCAGCAATTTTCACTTGGCTCTATCCAGAGGGGAGAAAATTACCAGGACCTGCGTTGTTTATAATTCAACCCCGAGGGTAATTCTGTTCACCAATTACTTGAAATTAAAGTTAGGTAATTTGACACGTCTCTTTGATATCCGACCACAAACTACCTCCTAAGCAAACCAAAGAGTTGGATAGTTTACTTCCACAATACTCCACAGAATTTCATTATTGCAACCATGACAGGAAAGGAAAAATGAGAAGTTACACAGTCTTGTGAATAACTGGAGCTTGGAGGTTTTTGGTCACTGTTGCCACTGTTAAGATATCCCAGTAGATCTGAGAAGGAGGAAGTTGGAAGGCAGTTTTCTTCCTGGGATGAGAGTTCCCAGTCAAACATAGCACATATAGCAAGAATTGAACAACAAGAAGCCTGCAAGTGCAGTGTTTGACAGGCAAAGAAACCTCCTCTCTGTAGTTAGAAGATTTCATACCTTTTATCTTTGCACACAGTTACAGTGATACCTAGAAAAGGCTGTACAGACTCTGAGAGAACCTACATTATCTGCACTATGTATTTTTTGATCTCTAGGACCACTCATTTAAATTACATAGTTGAATC
>NW_020955585.1:119137-140734 GCF_003031625.1 Empidonax traillii
TTTTCCTTTTTTTAACACAGAAGATTAGACTGATGAAGTTTAAAAAACTGCAAGGTGACTAAAAATTCATTCATATTATACCAAGCCACATACTAAACTGTTCAGCCTAGCATCTATGAAGTGAGCCTACTTCTCATTTTCATCAAGGTATATCAGGACTCATTTCAAAGCCTTCATTATATTTAAACATTATAAAACAAGTGAACAAGAAATACAGAGTCACTATCTTTTACTAGTGAGAAGAGTTGATTTTTAGTTGTGTAATATCATTCTTGTTAGCACAGCTTCCTATTTGGAAACTTTAGTGCCAAATAAGGAGTAAGTGCTTTATTTTTTAAATCTGAATATGGTTACCTTTTCAACCATATTCTGCATTTCATTTTTACTATAAAAGTTGTTCGTTGTCCAATTTCAAGCTGAAAAACTATAAAAGTCCATTTTGACTTTGCTATAGCGGAACTAAAAGATTTTTTTGAAGTAAGATTAAATTGATATACCTTGAGCTTCTGTCATTGTAATATGACATTAGGAGCATAGTCAAATACTGGTTTTGACTATAAGTGTCCTACTAAAGTAGTAGTCTACTACAGAGTGCTTTTTGATGTATCAAAGAAATGGTACTATCTTTGAAACTGCATTCATATTCTCCTATCATCAAGGTAAAGTAATAGCAGGACTAAAACATGATCTTTTTTTACAGTTTCTAGAAGTCAGTTCTATAAGGGATTGCTTAGCCTTACATTAGGTATTAATGTTTAAATGAACCACAGATAGGCTTTCTAATCTACAGACTCCATTAATCAGATTTTATCCTTTTCTCTGTCTTTTATTTTTTGGATTCTTTACCCTCTTCCCTGCTGCTATCACTATAGCTTCCCTAATGACAGGCTAAGTAATTTATTTTTTTTTCCCCTGAAGTTGAGATACTCTTACTGGTATAATTCACAAATGTTTCTGTGTAGTGCTGATGGCCAGTGACTCCATCACTCAGTGGATAAATAACATTTTACTTTGTTACTCAAGCACATCATCTCTCATATGGAACATCTTACAGTAAAAGTCTGGGGTTTGTTTTGCAAAAAGTCTCAGTTAATGGACAAAATGTCTTTGAACAACTTCTAACATTTATAGTTGTGTTATGGCCAGTTGTGGCTCACGAAAGAGAGGAAAAATAAGGAGCAGCACTAGCGTGAAGAGATGGACAGTACAAGGAATCAACACAGGAGTGGTGTCTAAGGCAATATAAGAAAACTTTTTCTTCTTTTTTTCCTGTGATATTTCTTTTCCCATTTTTTGTTATGAAAACAGCCAGTTTTCATCCTGGGAATGGTAGAATAGAATCCTGACTTTTCAGCTTTTCCCTTTGTATCTGTCTAGGACAAAATTAATTATTTTATTTTTATTTTAAATCCCTGAAATGTTTATCTTAAAATATGATTCAAATCAACATGTTCTTATTAAATTTTTAAAACAACACTCTTCTGAAACTATTTTTTTATCAACTCTATGCAGAAAACAATGTTATTTCCATTATTTTTACCATAAATTCATGAAAGATGGTATTAATGACAAACTTGTTGCTCATGGAAATAGCCAACTTGACTCTTTTGAGAACAATAGGTCCTCCCCACAGAGCAAACAGAAAACACGATAGTGTAACCATCTTTAAAAATGTTCTTCTGTATCTGGGGATGTTTTAAAACTAGACCAGCAAATAGTTCATAGTCCAGTCCCAATAATTAGGGAAAGATCTATGTCATTCCAGTGTCGTCTTCTTCTAAATGCAGTCTGTAAGGACTCCCACTGAGAGTTACCAAATGGACAGACTTCATCTGCATAAATTGTTACAACTGACTAAAATTTTACAGAATTGGTCTGTAAGGTAAACTCGGGGATTGAGAAAGTTGGTCCATCTCTAAAGCCACAATGTCCCATTTTCTGAGGTGTCCTGCCAGTGCAACACAGAAGAGCAAGGTCTTAGAGCACTTTGTGCAGATTTACATTCCCTTCTTCCTTTCAGTGTCAGATAATAGTTGGTATCCATCTGTGCTTAGTCAGTTTATAGTGCCTATGCATTATGAAACACTTCCTCAGCTATCCAGCCTCTTCTATCCACTTTTAGATGCACATATCAGGTTTTCTAAAATTCTTTTTTTTTTGTCACACTGAATCATGAGCACCAGAAGCACAGGCTTGAGCAGCTTATAATGTGCACATAGGAACAATGGTTCCAGATACTGTATTCAGTATAATAATAGTGGATGCTGATACTGGCTCAGTTGACACTGTATGTTGCCAAAATTCATTGTCACACCAGAAATAGAAAAGAAAAACTGGGAAGAGATGTGAAGAAGGAACCTTCTGGTCAAATTCAAATCACAACAATGCTATTATCAGTGGGGAATTTTAGTGAGAGAATAAGTGAATCTGCTTTGGAGGGCTGCTAAAGCAGAAATGACCAGAAAGGGATGCTGGGCAGCACTTCTCTGAATGGTGCTTCTTCTCCAGCTCACATTCCCGAAGTTCTGGCAAATGACATGAACACAGGGTGGCCTGGTCTCACTCTCCTGTTTCACATTGTTCTTACATGTAGCCCTACTTTGCCTGCATAAATAGGGAGGAATTTCCAATTCCATGGAGATACTACAAGTTTAGTCATGAAGATAATTAAGTCCTTTGGGCTTGAACTACCCAAATATTTCATACTTGAAAGAAATTCAGATACGGCTTTGAATGTCTGGACTACTGCCATCTACACAATTTGGATTCATTTGAGGTTTAAGATTAGCTCCAAATTCCTCTCCACATCAATTAATCATTCAGATATTTACTATTCTTATCACTTGTATTATAGAATGGCTAGAAATTCTAAGATATGGTATAGCCTACTTCTGCAGACACAAAAAAACTTGTGTCAGTCTTTCAAAAACATCAAATCGAATCAGCAAAGATTTAAAAGACAAAAAAAGGTGGGAGAAAAAAAAATTTTTATTATTAACATCCTTTTCCAAAGGATAATAGAAGCATAAGAAAAGTCTAGTCACTTGTCCAAAAAGTCTCGTGGAATATCACTGGTAGAGCTGGGAAAAAGCTCTTATGATGGTTGTCTATCGCCCAAGGCAAACAGGAGAAGTAGTCAGTATATCACCTTACCTTAAATATTTTGCAGCAAAAATTATTTCTGTTATTGCTCACTGCAATTAAATAAAAAGGTATCTAGACTTTCCAGAACTTGTAGAACTTAAATATCCAAACGAATATAGGCTCTGTAAATGATGGACGTTAACAGAATACTAGTTGAGATCCTTAGGAACTTAGAGGATATAGGTACCTCCTGGAACTGCTGTGGTGGGCAGATAAAAGGGACCTCTGTACAGAAACAGGGACACTTACTTGAAATCAAGCTTAAATGCCTAGAGACCTTTGAAGCTAAAGAGAAAGGCAGATAAAAAGTTACATTTATTTCCAAGATTAGAGAACCTCTGTGAGGTATCTGTCTGACCCACACTCTTAGCTGAAGTTTGTAATTTTACCTGTGTTTCCAAGTAGAATTACTGGGGTTCATTCTTGGGGCTTTTTGTTGGATTTATGTGGTGACTTTTAACTGCTAATTATCAATCATTTCTATTTACAAAAAATTTACTTGGTAGTAACACTACCTTGCTTAAAGCTTATTTTCTGTAGTGTTGTTTTGCCATTAAGAATTCTCAAAATTAAATGAGACATCTGAAAGTAGAACTGTTACAGTTGTAAACAGATTTCAAATCTTCACTTTCCTTCCTGAGGTTTGACGTTTTTGTGTCTGTATGTGTGTGTATGTCTGTATAGGGGAGGGTGGAGGGTTCAACATGACCTGCGGTAAATATTATCAAATGAAATTTAATTAACTGTTGTGATGAGATACCAAGAAAGATTGAAGCTCACCTCCCAAAACTGTATTACTTTGCTCTTCCTGTTGTAAAAAAAAAAAAAAAATTGTTTTGATGACACTTCGGAAACGATTATGATGAGTAAAAAGATACTATTTGCAAGGGCAATTTTGGACTAACTTTAATCTGTATTAAAGAGCTGAAGTGAAGAAAAAGAATCCAAATGAAGGTTCTGCACTAAATTAGGTTTATTTTGAAACTCTTATTACTGCAGTGCCTAAAATAGAGCACAAAGAACTTCGACTTTTCTCAAAGCACTGCAGAAGTGAGAAGACAGCTTAAGATGATATCAAGCAGCAAAACAAGCATAATAGTCATGGGGTGGTGGGAAGGGGAATGGGGGGAGCAGGATAAGGAATAAAAAATTAAATTACTTTTTCCAAAATTTCTGTAAAGAGCTCTAGTAAAAGTTACCAGGTAACTTCCCAATATTGGGCACAGGATATTCCCATCCTGCATTGGAAGAGAGATGAAAAGAGTGGGAGATGAAGATTAAGGATGGAAGGCGCAAATTATGGGTGATGTGTTTATATGCATAAAAGTTCTTCTAGCCTGTTTCTGTTGATTTGTATTGCCCATGATTGGAAATAATTACAGCAGTTTATATATTAGCATGGTAATGTCTGATTAATTTTAAGTTATCTCAGTCAGTAAATGTGTATATTGGTATGTATACATCTTTTAAAAATGCTGTTTATGCCACTTAATCAAAAGGACCAAACATTTATTGGATGAATATAATTTAGGTCAATCATAAGCCATTTCCACAGCATAATTTCAAATATAAAAGTGAAAATTGATTAAAACTTTATTGTGAACTTAAGTCTAAACCTGAGCTAACTGAAGCCTGGATACCTTTCAAACCTATCTTCCTTGTATAGTGAACATATATGCCTGAATTGTGGCTTTCTGATACAAACAGTTTTTTCAGCCCTCTACCAAATGCCTAAAGTAGTTACTATGGAATATGGATAAATCATTTCCCAGCTATCTCTTTTTTTTCCCCCCTATAGTCTAAAATTTAGTCCCAAACTAATATAAATCCATATTTTTCTATTGATCAGTGTAAAACCAGAAGGAGTGAAAGGTATAATTTGGATGACTTATATTTAAGACTGCCAAATGAATACTTTTCGATTTTTTTTTACATAGAAAAATCTTCTGAAGTGCTATGTGATTCAATTTTCTCTGTCAAAGAAAAAGAAACAAACTCAAAATTATCAACACCCTAGGAACAGGTTAGAGTATGTCTCTGTCATAAGTAGTAATGTTATTTACATTACTTGCTTATCCTCCTAGTCCAGACTTGTAACACTTTGGTTTTGACTGATATTTTTATAATTTCTTACTTCTCTAGTTTCTCTTTCAGCAGTGTTTGCCTAATTCATTACAAAATAAAAATATGAGAAAAAACCTCAAAGACATTAAAAAATGCTGTCCACCAGGTTTGGAACTGAAGGGATTGTCTCTCCTTGTAAGATTAAATATGCCCAGATGAATCCTATGACTAAAAGCTGAGTCCTGTTGGTTTTGAATTAATCATTTGCAAAATTGGAAGGGGGGGGGGGAAGTTTAAAAAAAAAAAAAAAGGAAGACAGCAAAAAAAAAGGCTTCTGGTAGGTGAGCCTCAGCAGGGCAATTAAGATGATATGACAGAGGTAGACATCTGCTCCTAGACAGATACAGTTCCACTGATGCTATCACTAGTTGCAATCCTTCCGAGAGATAAACACCATGTGAGAGCAACGCACAGAAGGAAATGCCACACTGAGAAAGTGGTGATCGTGTGGCCCCTGTGGTCTGAGAAAGAGAGAGAGGCAGCAAGAGAAAAAGGAAGGGGTGTCATGTGGGGCCTATACCAGGGACATGCAGGTGACAGAAGTCTGTAGGACAGGCATGCATCAAAATGCAAAGCTGGAAGATATGTGAGAACTGACACTGGAGGGGAGCAAAATTACAGCAAACACGAAAAGCAGAACAAGACCAAGAAGAAAAGAGATGGAAAACCCCTCTCTAAGCTCTATACATAAAGTGAATCTATACTGAAATAAAAAAAAAAAGAAAAAAAAAGGAAAAAGGTCATCAGTAAATTATTTATTCTCTCAAATTTGAAGGCTTGAATGGTTTTTCAGAATTTCAAACTCACATTCAGGTTCATCACAAACTTAATCTGAACTATGCTCTTCAAAGTAGATGATCACTTGCTGCTATTTCATGTTACTGCAAGAGCAGTGTTCAGACACAGCAGAGGTAGTGTTCCCGCTTTCCTCAGCTGCCAGGTGCAGATAAAGCCTAAAGGAGGATGTGGTGTCTCCTCCAAAAAACTTTCAAGTTAAGCACTGACCCTGTTCAAATTAGGCCATTCTTGAAGCAATAGTACACTACATAGCAAGCTCCACGACCTCATCAGATGCAAATTTTCTAGAGTTAAGGCACGTCATCTCCAACCATCACTGGTCATACCACTGACTCTTCATGTTGTTTGTCACTCAGTTGGTGGTGTGGAGAATTTGGGGGTTCTCCTCTGATGCCAAGTGTTCAGATTTCCAGCAAAACTGAGGGAGCATCCTTCCTCTCTCCTTCTAACTTTCCTACTGGTGAGAAGGCTTATTATTCAGTTGACCTAAGAAATTCTCCTGATTTAGGAAGCTCTCTGGAAAACTCACAACAAGAACTCAAGGACAAGCAGTTTGCAGAGTTCACTGGCCAGAAATGAATGCAGAAATACCCTTCTGAGGGTGAGCTCTCTAGCTTACTTGCTGGGCTGTTCTGGGTTGGATCTGGGGCTTGGTTTATGTCAACATAAGCTGAAGAACTGAAACACCAAAGTGTCATTCTGTCTTGTGTTGAATCTCAAACCAATAATTGCAAGTTTTCATAATGTGTGTTATAATAATGCTTCAGCCTGGTTACCCTGTGGTCTCATTCTGTAAAAAAATATTTCATTTCTCTGTCTGGAAAGAAGAGAAAAATGTTAAAACAGAGGAGCTTAATGTAAAACCAAAAGGCAGAGGGAATCACAAGCCTTCATGAAACATTGTGCTTTGGAGATTTTTTAATTTTCTAGTCTTGAAAGCTTCTTGCCAGGAAAATCTGACTGAAATTTTCTGTTTATCTGAAGAGAGTAGAACTGGACTTAATGTCTTTAATGAGCAATTCTCCTAAGGCCAGATTCTGCTACCTTGACTCAGTTCATACTCCAGAGAGGGTGACAAATTTAGATACTCCTGTCCACTAGATGCTCATAAGCAGACAGCATTTCTCTTCATTGTAGTCATTAGGGAAAAATGTACAGTAAGGCTTCCTGTTTTCTTAACTGCACTTTTGTCTTCCTTATTCTACACAGAGTGAGCATGAACAATTAAGTGATGCAGCTGTTGGTTGTTGATTACTTATTTGTTTTGATTTTTTTAGATTCTTACAGATACCTTTGCTTATACATCTTTTAAAATTCACATTCACACATGCAAGCATCAACATTTCTTTCTGAGATGTGTTCTGGAAAAACTCAATCCTGTGAGTATTTTCAGGAAGTGAAAAGAGCATAAAGAGTAGAGTTCTAATGTACATGACTCAATGAACTTTAATTTTTAAGTATGAGCATGAGATTCGATCACTGATTTACTAAAATTCACCTAGATCTGCATAAAGATATCAAAAGATGAACAGCAACAGTATCAGCAAAGAACAGAACTCAGAGTGAAATAGTTTCTGGACGTTAGAAGTGCTAATGTAGCTTTGTTTTTCCAATTTGTTGACTCTTGAGGAATGCATTCTGTGTGCCTAAACCTGCAATATATACTTATTTATAACTATTTTGAGTTTATTACTTTGTTCCCTCTTCTCTGCCTTTTTTTTTTTTTGAAGTGCATATTGAAATATCTAAGTTTTACAAAGAAAAAAAAGTTTTAGTGTAACAAACAAGCACCCTCCCTTTCACTAAATTTGCTTTTCTTAATGCAGAAATATATCTGACATTTAAAAAAAAATCACATGAATATATTAATAAGAATATTTTAAAATTATTTTTGTATATTGTGTTATTCGATTCTAACCCACTGGGTGACTTTCACACAGCAGACTCTCATTATGACTGTATTTTGCCTTTTCACTGGAGTATATCACTTGAAAGACTGTCCCTCCCCCATCCCAGATATGCTTTGCAAGCTTTTTTATCTTTTCTACCTTGCTAGAGGCATTATTAGGGCAGCTCACCTTTGACCAAATGGGCAGATGAACATTCACCCTCTGGAGCCAGTACTGCTGCTGTTTGGTAGATCAGCTCTCAAATGGTACTGAACTGTGACCTCTTCTTCTGTTCAAAGACTAAATACATAAACTTGAGTTTCCATTGGTGCCAAGCCTGGGAACCTGAGTTGTTCCCTAATCCCAGGTCTCACAGCCAGCAGCACAATGGGCAGCTCACCATGCCAGCCGGCCAGCCTGAAAGAATGTCTTTATTCTCTCTTCCTCAACAAATTGCTTATTGTTTGGCCCACAGGCTGCTAGACCTTGTGAACTGTCCAAAACTTTATTGCTTTTCTTTAAAACTTTCTTCTTTTTTCCTTTTGGTTTCACTTAAAAATAAAATTAATTTCTATTTTCATTCCTTTGTAATCAAATTCTAAAAGATATCTGCTTCTTTTAACTTTTTTTCAGAGTATATCTGCCCTTTGGAAGCCTGCAGGAATCACAGAAATTATATAAGCTCTGCAGGTTTAGGTTCTTTAGAAAAAAGAGTGTGGAAAAGTTATTTTACTAGAATCTAGTGCTCAATATTACCTAGAGAAAAATGGAGGTAAAAACTTTCTAAGTTTCCAAAGATCTTTACCATTTCTATGCTCTTTGGCCTCATCTTCACTGTGGCTACTGTAGCATAAAAAGTGAGTGTAGGACAGGTTACTTATTTTGGGGCATTATGTTTTAGAGTTGGTCAGGAGCAGTTGTCTTCTGAAGAAGTTAAAGCAGAGTGACTAAGTCGGTGTGTTATGCATCTCTTAAACTATTCTGAAGCGCCTTTTGTCTTCAGCAGAGGGTGGTGGAAATGTGGTTGCAGGACAATCATTGTGCAAGCCAGTACTAGGCAGAGCATTGGCAAGATAAGGCTCATATCGCAAAATTCTGGTAGATTTACCCTGGGAAAAGAAGAGCTTCTCAAGTGTGACCCTACCATATGAAGGTAGGAAGAGAGGAATTGCTTCATAAACATGGCCAAAACCAACACAGGACACAGGGAACCTCTGTTCTTCTCCCTCATCTCAGTAATCCTGTGTTGATGTGTTCACATGTTCAGTGGGAAACCGTGTCCCTGTTTGTAGATTGGGAACTAGGAGAGGAATATCCTTGTGAAGGGTAAGATTGGTTCTGATCACCTGGAGAGTGCTAATTAAGTTCAGTTTAAACACTCATGGACTTCTCAATCATTTTTGCACACATTGTTTAGGAAAGATGACAAAAGTGCACACCTTTCTGGAGCCATACATGATCTAAGAATCACCAAATTTCTTAAAAGTGCATATGTGTGTGTGTGTGTGTGTGTATATTTATATATATATAAAATTTAAAGCCCTTTCAAGTATGAGAATGGCAGCACAAGAGTAGAAGAATTGCAAAACTAAAATGTCCACATTAAGCTGATATATGATACATACCAGATGATATATATACTGCCTTATTGTTCAGTTGTGGCTCAGGAAGCTAAATGCATAATTTAAGATATATGTATAGTCTAAGGGTCAAATGCTGTCAGTTACATGACTGTAAATCAAGAGCAATTGCTCCGAAGTGACTGAAGTTGCAGTACCCTGGATTTACACAAGTGTTGCTGAAAGCAGAATATGAGTCAATACATGTCATCAATACAGCTGAGATAGTGGCACTGAGGGAATTTTACAATATGCATGCACCTAAATCCTTCACTTTTTTTTTTTTTTATGTTTTATAATATTACATGTTATGTTTCAGTTTTTGTCTCTGTTTTTAAAGGAATAAGAGACTCAAATACTGATTCTATAAGTGAAACATCCACCTCTCTCACCTACCAAACTTTTTCAAACTCGGTTCATAATGACATGACAAACACCTTACATTTGCACAGAGATTACTTTACTCACTTATATTTGAGGCCAGTCTTAATTTACATAAATATATAATTCTGAAACCCAGTCAGAACATTGCTGGGCTGACTGGTTGACTGACTGAGTGCAGAAATACATCCTTGTCATTCACTCTATTCTGTTATCAATCGTACAGGCTGCAATGAAGGGTCAGGAAGCAAAGTTTCTTAGGCAGTTAGAAAGCAGGATCTGGATGCATCAGGAAGAGTCAGGAAGAGTTGTGGACCTGGCTGAAATGCCTGAGTGAGGAGAAGCTGGCAGATGAACGGAAAATCAGCTTTGTTAATAGACCAGGAGACAATTGTCTTCCCTGATGTCTCCTGATTTTTTTATTGAGAAGTTCAAGGAGGAAAAAAGAAAAAAAAATGGTTTTGCCTGGGACACTGATTGCAAGATACAGCACAAAACAAAGAGGTATAAAAACTCATAATCTGCTGGGGAACTAGCAGGGTACCTGTCAGATATACCTGGTCTTCAATGACCTTGTTTTGCATGGAAAAAAAATATATGAGTTTCTGAGTTGAGAGGAGGTTTTTAATTCTTAAAGGAGGTTATATGGTAAATATATGGTAACAATCTATTCAATAATAGAAGTCAAATCCCTTACTTGTGGAGGCAGACTGTGCTATTCTATCACATAAAATAATGCCATTATTTCTCTAGCACACTTTTAAATAAAATATATTATTTTAAATCACTTCTTTATTATATTCTTGAATACCTAGAAAGATTAAAAAATCTCAAAATTGTATTCCCCCATATTCACATAATCAAAAATGGCTGAATTAATTTGAGACATACTTACAAAAAAAGAAACCATTTCAGATTACAGTGATCAACTGTGGGTACTTAGTGCTTAAAAAAAACAGAACAAATTTCCATATGTGCTTGACATACACACACTGCCTTAGCCAGTTAGAACAATGTGTAGGTATAGATTTGGCAGGATTATTTGATCCCAAAAGGTTTCATATAAGAAAAATTTCTCTTTCAGAGGAATGATCTCTCTAGAGATTGATAGCGATGGTACAATAGGTTGGAGATGCTATTATTAAAAAAAAAAATTACCACTTTTTCTGAGTATGTTTCTTTTTTTCCCAGTGGGATTCTGATTCCAGACACTCAACTAGCCTGATATCCACTGGGAAAGTGATGACACCATAAATTATTTAAAGGTTTGAAAACTACAAGAACTACTGTATATAACCAGATTGGATTGACTTTTAACTCTTTTGATAAATAATACATAAAGCCTTAGATATGTGAATTGGCCAAGTGCTAACCTGTTAACAAAAGGAGTAGAAGGGATGAATCCTAACGTTTCTCATAAGTTATTCTATTTAACATATTGGCCAAACAAAACAAACAAATGGAGTGCTCTGCCTTGATCTTATACCTTTAATGCATCATAAATATTTGATGACTATCTAATGTCTCTATATATCTGACCAAACATGATAATTTGATCACCTAACTTACCAATTTCAAATTTCCCAAATGCTTTCTCCTGCATTCATCAAAACATGCAATTAGAAACTAGAAAGAGCTTCAACATTCTGGTTTGGACTTTGGTTTGTTTGGGGTTTTTTAACTTTCATTTCAACAGTACTAACTACTTACAAGTGAAAAAAAGATATATTTTTATCTTCAGCAAGAAAGCACAGCTGGAATTTCCTCAGTTTATGACATTTTGTGCTCAGCAGCAGCATGGGAGTAGATATGAATGGTGTTTCAGAAAGGTTTCATGTTCTATCCTTCCGCTGCTGGCTCTGTTTTAATTATTACCCAGTTTCATAAGTTTTGGTCTTTTTCATACTGTTTTGGGTGGAGTTCAGAGAAAAGAATTTTTGTTTTTTTCTTTCCTCCAAGTACAGATGAAGGTGCATGGGACAGTCTGCATTTCTAAGCACCAAGAAAAACTCTACAGGAGACAAACTGAATGCTCTTCTTCCAGGCCATCCAACCTATGCCCGAATAGGAGACGGCTTTCCAGGGTGATTTCAGTATCATATATTAGTTTACAATAATAACTACTGTTTTTTCTGTGCAATAGACAGGAGTTATCCCTCTGGATTATTTTCTATTACCCCAACTGTAGCTTGACTCCCTTAGATGTAGGAAAAATAGGATGTTCCTACATCCTTAGAGGTAGGAACAATCTTTACTTGTTTCTATTCAGCCGTTCCTGAGGGCCTACCTTTTAAAAATGTAATTCAACTCTCAATTTCCTCCTGCACAGGCACTGACTTCCCAACATGCAGACTGTCCAACCACAGAAACTCTGATCAATTCTTTTTACCTTTCAGCTTGCCCATGGAGCTATCCCTTCTTGGTCCCCTTAATGAGAAATATGGGTGGCTGCCCATGGCCCATTTTCACATATTAAAGCTTCTGTGCTAGCAGGCTAACTGGCATCCATCCTCTGTCCTGGACTACCAAATGATGCCTCACCTTATTTTTAAAATGCTAAAATCTATGTGAGATTAAACACTGCATAAAAGAAAGAACATTTCAATTCAAAGGCACACCCTACAAATTTTTTTACTCCATCTTCCTTGATTTGATCAGTTATTCTAGTGAGAATGAACTTGTTATAACATGAACAAGAAATGAGATGAGAAAGAAATGAGGTTCAATCTCTTAGTAAAATAAAACTACAGAAAATTTTCACAGCCCACAAATCACACCTGAATTAGATCGCATTTATGGCACCAATAATAAATGTAAATTATTTACCAACACTTATTAAATCTTAATGGTTCCCATCACATGCCTTTCAAATACACAATTACTCTGCAGAATCTGTTGCCATATTCTGTTTCCTTTTCTGACTTTAAATATCACCCAATTAGTTCATAGCTCCCTAAAATATAATGGAACTATATTTATATTCTATTAAAAATAATAAGAATCTCACCTATAGTTAATTTATATCCACACCTCTTTTTTCCTCAGACCTGCCATATCAATAGCAGTGTAGGCACATTGCTTTGTTAGCTGTCATGGTTGTACACACCACTAGAACAATCTATTCCTGTTCTAAAATAAAATTATAGCTTCAGTGGGTTTTTTGCACATTTTCTTACTGCATTGTAGGGTCTAACCAGAGGACTGAGACCAGAATACGACTCAACCAGAATAGCAAATATCTTCCCCATAGTATCTTTCAACTGTCATTAAAAAAAGAAATCCATATTTGTTTTCTTTTCCATCTGGGATTATGTGACAAAATGATCTCCTGCATCTAATCAATTATTTTTCTTCTATATCTTTTGCATTTTCCTGCAGAACTATTTGCAAGTGTAACAAAAAGATCCTTTAGAGATAATCTGGTGATTATTGCAAATTCAACCTCGGACGCTCTAGGCATTAAAAGATGAAAATTGCCTGAAGTCCACTGTTGTACAACAAATCTGTACCTCTGGACTCCTGTCCTGAGGTGAAAATGCAAACCAGAGAGATATTTAGAATCATTTTGACAGTTCATAAAATTAAGCAGGGATTAGGGATTCTCTCAGAAATAAATAAATAAAAACTATAATGCCACAGGGCCTAAACCACGTTAATCACATCTCCTTGCAACAGGTATTACTGCAACCCACTTTTGGGAAGAAAAAGAAGTCATATAATTGTTTCTGGCATGCATTTAGCACTGATGATGCCAATTTAAGAAACTGAGTTCACAATTCAATACAAATACGTATGATACATACACGCGAATAATGTTTAAACTACCCATTCAGTTTGTTTATACAGTTATATGTTCCTATAGAAATGTTGTATATTTGTGTTTTCTATTTTCTTCTCAATTTTATGGATTAGCCCTGATAATAAAAACACTTGAACATATGCTTAACTTTACATAATGAGAATGTCTTGCTGATTTTAGGATAACTCCCCATCTACATGAATTTAAGCAAAAGTCTAAGAGTCTACTGGGAATGTAATCTGTGGTGCCACTCATTTGAAACACACATTTAATAAGAAAAGAATTGAAATAACTGCAGCAGACATAGATGGTTTTAATTCCCACTGCGCTAGCGGCAGGTAAGCAGCAAACATGGCTAAAATGAATTAATTGCAAAAAGTGTACAGCTGCATGGAAATATATCTGTGGTGAGCATGAACTTTTACAGTCACCCTCTCAAAATTCCCCATCCACCTCACAGACTTTTTAGTAGTTAAAAATATTTCCTTTTGTTTTTCAAAACAAAAAGGCAATTTTGATACTAAGCAACAGTGATAGTCCACTTACAAGATCTCATATATTTTCCTTTCTGGATGAAAAAACTTTAATATATTGCATTTACACAGGGTACATAATCAAAGTTTCACTGCATTAGATTAGGAACATGTTTCAATATTTTTGGAAAATGTTCAAGTTAATTTAACATGTTTCTAACAAACCAAAAGTCTAAAATTTTTTTTTTTGTGGGATTGTTAGGGTTTTTATTTTTTGCTTTGTTTTGGTTTTGTTTGTTTTTGTTTTTGTTTGTTTTGTTGTTGTTTTGTTTTTGGTTTTTTGTTGTTGTTTTGTAACTTAAAAAAAATAATTGAAAGCCTAGAAACATATTTCAAGTTTGACTTTTTGCTCAAATTTTTGTCACTGAATTTAAACACTGAATTTTAACCACACTTTTTAAATCATGTAAGTACTGCTTTGTAATAAATGTTAACAAAACATTCTGATTCAAAATAGAAACAAGAATTACTCTTTACATTGTACAGTTTAAACATTTGAATTGTAATTAATTTCCATCTTTAAAAATTTCTTCTGAAAATTATTTTCCATCCCACTTTAGTCCAGTATGCTGACTGGAGCTGGAATAATACATCACACAAATGTTGATTTAAATATTTAAACAAATTCACTTACTTTGGATTTACATCCCCTTTGGGCTCTACTTTCCATGAACACTCTGATAAATAAACTTACTGTAAGGAGGATCTGCTGGGAGGACAAATTATAAACAAAAATTGAAGAATACATGTGGGATATGAATTTTTGAATTCTAATCATCAATTGTTGCACTACCAATTAAAGCTGATTGGAGGACAATAATTCCATGTTACATTAATTTTCAGGACTTCATGTCTTCATGTCTAGTTTTTTTTGGTTTGCTTTTGTTTCTTTTCCTGGAGAAAACACGAACTCTTTAGACCATTTTGGAGAAAATGCCCACACATGTGAGTGTATGTCTGTGTATCACAGCCAGAGATAGTAAAAGACATAGACTGAAGTCCTTTGTCAACATGAATCATATTTTACTCATTTTCATCACTGATTTGTAGCTGTGATTACTCAGAGTCAGCTAGAGGAGGAACCTGATCCTGGGTTTTCCATGTCCAATGCCACCGTTAAACTATGGGGTTTTCAGCAAAACCGAAAAGTCTATTTCACTGCTTCTCATTCTCCAAAACATTCAGATGAATTATGAACTTGTCTTTCAGAGCTGAAAGGGCTGAGGAAAACATCTCCTGTCCAAGGACCACTCCCAAGGTGAGGTTGGAAGTCCTGCAGCAGGGCTCATCCCTCACTAGTTGCTGCCGTCGTTGCTTGCAGAGTGAGTCCCGGAGCACTGATGTGCCTGAACATCCCTAGGGACTCCCAGTCACACCATGTGGTTACTGCGATGAACATCGTGAAGGGCCAAGGATGGTTGTTCATGTTGGAATATTGCTTTGATCTAGAAGGAAGAGATGGAGAGGAGGTATAAGAACTAAATGCTGCAGGGAAAGCGATGTTGGTCTGAGCTCCATGTTGCTGTCAGACACCTCCCTTCCCTGTAGGAGCCAGGGCTTGCACACAGCAACCTCAGGGTTGATAAGCTTTGATGACAGACAAAGCAAGAGAAGTTTCATTTCTTCTCCCCACAGTTTCCTCTGTCTGGGTTGGGTTCCCAGAATAAAGAGCCTTTTCACTGTGGCCTCACAGTGAGATGATGCATCATGATGCAAATAGTACTGCTGTTTGCCACTCACTGCTCAACCCCATCCAAGTCATGATCATGTCATTGAGTTTCAATCCAACCAACACGAACTCTCAGTTTCATGGGGAAATGTCTCTGACCCTAACGCCATACAACACCCCTTAAGTGCAATATAAAGATCATGTTTGCAAACAGGGGCTTTTAAAGGGAATAAACGGGATGTAGGTTTGTACATATGTCTGTGTACGATTCTTTTGGTGTCTCTACTTGTAAGGAGAAGCTTGTACAATTTTTTTTGTGTCCCTATTTTTAAGGAGAGGCTTAAACAAGACTTCCTTTTGGATTTTATCACTGGTTATCACCTTCAGTAAGCAGACCCTCACTTTTCACAAAGCAGCTGGCAAGTGTCTAGGTAATTTTAGCCAGAAATTGCATCAATAGCAAGTTCTTCTTCCTGTAAACAGCTGGAAAGTGAGCTTTGATTTATTTTTTTTTTTGTCCTCAGGATAATGGTTTCTTACTTACTTATGTCAATGGTCAATAGCATAACAAATCCTTCATCACGAGAATGTGTGTATCACTTTTCAGCAAACCCTAGTCTTTTGAGGTGAAAAGATATAGTGCCACTTAGTTTCAAATTGACATCTCTCCTGGTTGCCAAGGCAAGTTAATTTGCAAATCAGCATTTTGCATGAAGCTTTTAAGCCAATCCAGCTAGGCAATGGCTGCCATTGCTGTGTAATTAGTGTCTAAAGCACTTGAAATTACATTTTAAAAAATATAAAAATCCAGAAAGTTCAGTGATTTTGTTCTGCACATGGCCGGAGACTACATTGCTGACTGAATGGAAGATCTGGATTTAGAAAATTACAGCAAGACTCCAATCTGATCTTAAAGGAATGAAGGATGTGCATGTAATGACACTGGCAGACTTGAAGTGAGAAATGTTAGTTTCACTGTTCTTCAGAAAAAGAAAATACAGTCCCTTATAATTAATTCACAAACTGCCTGACTTAGATACCACAGAACAGTAGCAAGTGACAGTTAGAGGAGGAGAAGGTAGTCATTGCAATTGGATTCACATTCAGTTAAGGTAGGTTTTTGTGAGCATAGAAATCAACCTGGAAATGGCCTAAATTTCAGATTTTGACTTGAAAACTGTCAAAACTTGCAAACTTTCTGGTTCCTATTTTGGTTTTTGAAGGCAGAGAAAAGAGAAGCATGTTTGGAGGGAATTGTTTTTTTTTTTTAAGATATCTTTCAATTCCTAGTTCATCCATCTTTAAAAAAAGTCTTTGTTTTTTGGACTCCTGGCTTTAAATAAATTACGTACTGATGAGAAAAATGTGAATATTGAAAAAAGAAACAAGGGGAAGTTCTGGAAGATAGTCTGTTGAAAAGAGAAGGAGGTGGCTAGAGACAAAAAAACAAAACAGTTCCACACATTTTGTCTTAGACTAAATGCATTACACCTATTTTGATTTCTTTACATTGACTTTTAAAAATCTTATTTAAAAATTTCCATCCTTTTCTGTCTGTTTGGTATTTTTTCTTATGTTGGTACAGAAGTGGCTTTATATTTGACTTCATTTGCCACAAAATCTCTATCAAATATATATTACAAATATTAAAGTCAGGGGACAGGACTCACATGAATATCAAAACCCATCCAGTACCTCAGCCTTTCATGAGTCTGAAGGCCTTTCAAGCTGCCTTTACCAGCAAATGACCTTGCATAGTGAGAAACCTTGGATGAACACAGGCTGTGTAAAGCCTCTGAAGCAGAAATCAGGGGAAATTTCCCCTTCTATTGTTTTATTTACATTTGACACACTTTCATGAGAGAAGGTGGGTAGAATGTGTATCACAAGTATCACAAGCATCTGTCCACTTATTCTCCAGCACACATCTGGTAGCAGTATACTGAGGTGTGAGCAAAAACAGTTACTGTAGAGCAGCTGACCCACTGCACATAGAGACATTCATACAACACACCTGTCGATAAGTCTTCCATTTGTCTGGAGGGTTGGTCTCTGTCTATCCTCTCTTTGCAGTCTCAACAATTATTTTGTTTGAGGTGTGTTTTGTTTGTTTGTTTGTTTGTTTGTTTTAATTTTATTTTAAAACATAGAATTCTTTGTCGAACTAAATCAGCAGCTCAAGTGAGACGTAGAACATCATGAAGAGTGACTTGGATCATCTCCAGGAAAGCCAATTAATATAAATGCTGTAAAAAAGAGTAGAAATTGAAGCAAATTGGGGCCAGGCTGTTTTTCACGTGGACATTTTCCCAGTAACAAACATAATGTTAGCTGCACTAGCTGGCAAAAGACTAGTTTTGACACTGTTATTAGTCCGTGGGTGCTCAGTGTGCAAATCATATTGATGCACATGGTTGACATGTCAGGGGTATGTGGAAAAAATACTGCCCAATCTCTCTGGGCCTAACAGTTTACAGACCTCAATGATATACTGTAAGGTTGGTGCTATTGACTTCGAAAGCAGTAAATCGAAGTTACCACCAGAAGGTGCTGACAAAATTAAGCAACCAAGATTGAACAGAGAACAAAAGCTGTTCTGCATAAATAATTTCCTATTCAGACCTTCTAATATTTAATTTATACCCTTATTTGTCCCTTACGAAATTGCTTTAATTCTGTATAAGCAATAGGTTTATAAAGCAATTAACAGTACAATCAAAGGAGCTCTAGCAATGTATGTAGTTCCAAAACAAAGCTTCATTAAGAGGTATTGGCTTTGATACCACTGAGAAAATCTTATATTTTATCAGAGGAATGCAAGGGATTGCTGAACAGCAGTTGGTTTGTATTGATTCATATATTTCATCAACAACATCTGAAAAGACCAAAAATCAAATGAGTTTGCTGGTAACAGCCCTTTTAAATGCCGTCAGGTAGAATTCCTTTCATTCACTCACAAGGAATGTTGTCTTCATGTGTCCTGCAGCTCAACAACTCCTGTGTTTGGTTAGTGTGGATACAACCTAAAGGTATGAATCTGAAATTCAAACCCTCTGGAAGCCTAAATCCAGACCTAGGCAGCATGGCCTGATCCTGTTTATTTTCAGTATTCAAAAAACAACCTGAGAGAAGAATGAATGTTAGCTTGGACCTAGATTTTAAGGATTAGTAATATATGTATCTACTTTGCTCTAAAAAACAGACAAGGCTTATTTGGTATTCATAATATAGCTTGAATATTCCTCCAACCTGGATTCCACATTTATAGATAACACCCTTTTCTTCATGAAAAGAATAATCTCAGGAGACCTTTCCACACCAGTAATCTGTCAGAATTTACCTGGGCAACTACAACCTTTATACTGAAATGAGAAACAGGGAGACACAAACACCAGCCTGCTGGAGGAAGTTTAGTGGAGATAAATGGCTCACAACCTGACATGGTTGTTCCAGTGAAGATGTCGACTGTCACTAGAAACTCCTGATGTACAGCATATCTGAAGGTGAGCATAAGGGCCAAGAACAGCATGCAAGAAACCTACTGCAGTACCAATAACTGCATAGGGATCAACTCAAGCCAGGATTGGAATGTAAAGAGATGGTAAAAAAACCACAACTCACAGTGCATTGTCAATTTAAGTTGTTAAAAATCTTTTCACTCCTTCTGAAACCTTTGAAATACCATAAGTGGAATCAAACCGTGTCATCCCCTTAACAAAATAGGAGTCAACCACACAGCCTCACACCATCTCTATAGACCCGCCACAGGTAGATCACAGCATTTTCTCCTGCTTGTAAAGCATTTCAGCCCTTCTCGCAGTCTGCCTTCTGGTATGCAAAGAGGAGTTCAGAGGAACAGAAAGGGACAAATTCGGCTTGTCAGAGACAATGAAAGGATGACCCTAGATGCGTCTTCTAGTCATAATACAGCTATGTCAGTTCTCAGCCTGTGCCATTACTTCTATTCCACCACAGTTTTGTCCTGTAAGAAGAATAGTTGGTCAAGTGAAAATATAATATAAGGAAAGCACCCGAAATGAGCTTTTTATCTCTCTGCTTGCTATCAATGAAAAGCACCATACTCAGTTACCCTGGAGTTCCTAATGAGGAATAATAAAACAAAAATACAAACATAAAAATACAAAAAAAGCAAAACCAAACAAACAATCCCCAACCACCAGCTAAAAATATTTCACACTCCCCAAATGCATCTTTGGGGAAGTTAAAGAACTGGAAAATGACACTTCAGTCTCTTGATGTTCAATTTGCTTTTCTGCTCACAAAGAGTCCATGGGTTGGTAAAAACACAGATATTAATGAGTTACAGTGGTCCAGAAGAAACATACAGGTCACTCCATACATTTCCTGCCCAACAGGAAATGCCAATCACAAGCTCTCTAGCCCACTGATGTTTCAGAGAATAGGTTGGTGTGGGTCTAATTTCCATTCATATTTGATCAATTATTTTTTTAAAAGGAAGGAGAATTATTGCCATTTGACCTCTTGCTCTAACCATCAGATCAAACTACTTGAGACAGGAAGTTGAGAGCTACCTCTCTATAGCCAGTGAAAGACTTTCTTCAAGCAGTGTTACCACCTGAAACAGCTTGGGGGTCTTCAAATGCGATTATTTGAATTGCTAGGTTGGATGTTGACACTCTGAATCCAAAACTGTCTGACCTTTCTCAAGTCTCCCTAATGTTTACAAACCATGATATGATCCATTCTTACAAAATAGCAAGGGAAAACACAAATAAAAACTTATTAAGAAGAAAAAATGTTTATTGTGGGTCAAGGATGTGGTGCCCCAGTATAATCACAGATATAAAAGAAATCAATACCACACGTAGCTCTTGCAGAATGAAAGGATAATTGTCCATCACAATTAGCTAGACGACATTTACCTCTTCAATAATGGACATTTTTCTCTTTCTTGTCTCACTGTATGCTTATGCTTCTCAATGTGCCCTATTCCTGTTCGCTCTGTTGTCCTCCCCCCAAAGTTTTTCTGTATGTGCTTTTAACACTGTTCCCAATTTCCCATGCTCTGCTGTCTTGGGTTTGAGTGGCAGGGAGGAATCTGTAAGCAGGTGTTGTGGAAGTGAAGCGTGCCATTCGGCCAGTACATTAGGTAAAGTAACGTTCCCCTGGGAACTCTAATGCTTACAACTGCATCAGCCCCAACTGTTTCTGCAAGAAGAGGAAGAGGCCAGTCCTGACCCCTTCTGACCAGATATTTTGTAAATAAACTCATTTTTAGCAAATCTAATAGCTGTCAGTTTATAAAAGTGTAAAAAGTATTATCAAAGCAGACCCTTTGGTTACAACCTAGTAATAAATTACAAGGGAAGAAATTAGGGATATAGAAGAAATTAGATTAGAATGCACAGGACCGTATCCAAAACTAGTTAAGAAAATCTTCAAGAGACTCCAGTCTGTATAATCAATACGATGTAACTTGTTTAGACATGAGTACAGAAAAAAAAGAGATCATTTTTCATAAGCCTATGCCAAAAATGTTCAGTCTGTACAGACTAGACTTTAGAAAAGGGGCAACACACCTAGTGTAAAAACTCATGTTGCAACGAAAGCAATTGAGTTACAACTATTGAGGCATATTTGGAAACAACCCTTCTTCTTG
>NW_020955585.1:141031-159833 GCF_003031625.1 Empidonax traillii
TTAGACATGAGTACAGAAAAAAAAGAGATCATTTTTCATAAGCCTATGCCAAAAATGTTCAGTCTGTACAGACTAGACTTTAGAAAAGGGGCAACACACCTAGTGTAAAAACTCATGTTGCAACGAAAGCAATTGAGTTACAACTATTGAGGCATATTTGGAAACAACCCTTCTTCTTGGAGCTCTAGAAGGGGGGAGTCCATATTCCAGAAACTATCCTTTTAAATTGCTGAAATGAGAAAGAAACATTTACAAAAAACATTTATAAAACAGCCCCAAATATATACTTTGTTTCCTTCCTTCTCTTTTCCCTAAGTTATAGCCCACCAACAGCTCACCACTCTTCTTCATTTTTTTTTAAACAAATAAGTCTTCTCAGCATAAATATATTAAAGTAGCCTTTTGCACTATCATTTTAAACTGCTGGGATTTCATTCTGTTTCTGATGTCCCAAAGATGTAAACACTTTTTTTTTTTTTTAAGGATTGGTGAATTATAGGGAGCTTGCACTCCGGGAAGTGAGAGCTGAATGGGGTGCTGGGAGGTTTTGATAGCTAGAATTTTTGGATTTCTGGAGCACTTATTCAGGCTTTTTCCTTCCCAGTTGCTAACAAGAGGTTGATCACCAAGAATGAAATCACCAGAATGCTGTGCTTAAAATCAGAATGTCTTTTTCTTAGTGTGATGGTCTCATGAACAATAATGCTTTCTACACAAAATATAATCACTTCAGTAATAATAATAATATTTATTAATAGAGGTCATAAGGTAAAGGTTTTAATTTAAAAATAAACTTTTTTTCAGCATTTTGATTTTGCATTTGCTTTTTCTGACCGAAAGAAGAAGGACTGTACAGCTTTTAATTTCATTTTTTTAAGCTGTGTTATTTGAAGGAAACATTTCTTCTCCAGCATAGCTTTTGCAGTGTACAGTGCCTATCTGTGCATACAAAGCACCCCATATGGTTGAAATAGGCTGGAGGGGTTGCTACTAACCATATTTAAAAAAGCAGATGTTACTAATCTTCCAAATATTACCCCCAAATGATGTCACTTGTGACTGACAACGGTTGGGCTCATCAATCCCTTCCAATGTCCTTTTGCAGGGAACATGTAAGGGAAAGCAAAATTTGCTCAGGAAGCATTGGCTTTAAAAGGGCAAATCACTTTACTATTAAAGTGTTGAGCAGAAAGTCAGTTCCTACTGTATGTATTACAGGCAAGAAGAAAAAGAAGTTTGCTTACAAATAGGCCGGTCAGGTAAACTTTTAGGACAGCCATTGAAGAGTCAGGCTGCATTGTGACAAACTGAGGTTTTTAGCTCAAAGTGCCTCTCAATGCCATGCAGTTCACAAAGGTAACTTTCTTTTACTTTTGCAGAAGACTTTTTTTCCAGGTTTGCACATTGTTGTAGTAGGTGTTTCTGCGTACAAAGCCAATGACAGTTCCACAGTTGGTTTCCAGTCAGTGGTACTTAGAGTAGTGAGTAAACAAAAATGAAGGGTAGCACTGAACATTTTGGCCAAAAATGGGCACAGAAATGAAATATCTGCTAGTAGTAATCCTTAACTAAATTTGATAACAATGTATAAGCAAGGTTTAATTTTTATGGCAATAACTTCCTGATTTTTTTTTTCATTATCATTATAAATCCCTCTCATTCCAAACCCCAGAGACTAGCCATCATTCAGAAGTGAGCTAGTGCCTTTTCTAGATTTCTAGAAATTTACACTCATAAACACTGGAGTTGTATTTTCATGAAGAATCAATTAATGTACTAGTTGTTTATTGACACGATGCATTTCAAGTTCAATTCCCTGCGTTTCCTTGCAAGACCCACTGTAGGTCTTTCATACCCATTTTTTTTCTCTTACCATCCTAATATTCTTCATTATTGGTACTGTGCTCCACAAAAACTTCACAAGGATATTTGCATTAATAATATTCTATAAAAATGATTCTCAGATATTAACAATTATATTCACACTTTAGGAAGGGTAAATAAGAGCATTTACCTTAAAACTATCATATAAAACTGTCTGTACCAGTTTGTGCTTTCCTTTTTATTTTGTGATTATTTTTAACTTCCTAATAGAAAGTTTTGTTTAGTTACAAAGACTGCATGAAGTCCTATTTCTCTGAATAGAGGAAGATGGAAAAGCTTCTTCTTGCCTAACTCTAGAGTCTTTTTTGGTTGAAATGTGTTCTAAAAGTTCTTTTTCACCAACTCTTGCATGCACATGCAATTAGTACTTTTTACTTTTCGTTACACACATCTGTTTTTTACAGCCGGGGACAGTAACTCTTACAAAGGAACACAACAAAGACATTTCAGCCTCATGTGCCTTTTCATTGCACAAACAAGATATCTATGCATTGTTTGAGGCAGCTGTCTGGTTCTACAATTGAGGTTTGACTATTTTATATTTATATATTTATTTCTCAAATAAAAAGTAGTTATTATGCCTATAATTTTCTATAAGGTCTAATCTCATTTGTAACAGTGTGCTGCAACACTGTGCACCAGAATTACCTTGTTAATTTGTGTTTTCGTCTTTCATAACGCTTATGAAATATATTTAAACTTTATTTAGTCTCAGCTTGTTGTCAACGTGGACTTCAACCATTACAAGCAGAAGAATAATAGAAGCTGGGGAAAACTTGAGTGGCTGGTAACAGGCACACATGGTTAAATGTCAGCATTTTGGTATGTCATTTACTGGTCAGACACTTCAGTGCACTGCCATCCAACAAACCTATGAGACATATTATCAAGGAATATATGCCAACTCTTTTCCAGCAAACTGCTTGATGCCTGATGCCAAGTACTGGTGGGTGTATACCTTTTTATGCTGTCACTGCATTCAGCCTCCAGGGTGTTGCGTGAAAGGATCACTGGATGTTAATGAATAACAAAATGTGTCATTTCCCTTTAGAATTTGTCTATCTATCATATACAGTAAAAAAGACATGTTTGTTTTCTTCTGCCTGTATTTACATGTGTGTCAAAATACGTACTGTTAAACCTGGCCACATGCTTAGGCAGTATGTTGTCTTGTTAGTCTTTTTTTCATTATTACTATTGCACACAATCATGCATCCCGTTTCATATAAAAAAGTAAGTACCCCAGCAAAATGAATTAGAACATAAATATCTGTTTTTTCCTGCTTGGAGTAACACCTTGTGTTTAAAACTGCACTTTCTACATGCAGTGGATTTGTAAAAAAGGCTCTTAAGCCGTTTAAGTATATTGCCACTCATACATCAACAAAATATAGAAAATAAAAATATGAGAAATATCACTGGAGATCCAAACCACAGCTGAATAAATATTAAGAAAAAACAATTTGTGAACACCTTGTAAAATGTACATTAATGTTTGTCATGATCATATTCGTTTAATGACATACTACTGTTGCATGATTTATATATTGAAATAAAGAGTTTGAATCTGTAGATGATTTTCAAATAGTTTTGGGAGAAAACACATTCATTTTGGACACAGGACAAAGCAACCCATGAAGGTTGATCAAACAACCCACAAGCCAACATCAGACCATTTAAGTCTAGCAGCACAAAACCGTGGTGGGGTACTTTCTGGTCAGATGGAAAAAAAAAAAAAGGTGTAAAAGGTACACTCTGGAGAATATGACTTGGAAGAAATTGCTTGTTATAAATACTTCCTTCAGCTCTTCTCAGAGCCTTCCTGACTTGCAGCTTTTATTCTTTAACTATTTGCCCATAGGTTTCCAAGTTCAAAGCATCAAGGTACAATAAACCACTCTAAATAGGTATTCCAGTGCCCCTTCTAATATTGTTTTGATGCACGACAAAATCAGTGTAACTACTATATATGGGAAGAATAATTACAGGTATTAAATTGCACTACATACAAGGAATTTTAGTAGACAATCCAGTAATTGGAAAATATTATTTTTAATTTTCTTTGCAAATTCTAAAGGCTATGTGTGATACCAACATTTCACAGAAAATATGTGCTGTTTCCCACAGAAAAATATGTGGGGTTGTGTGCATGTACAGTTTTAACGAAAACTCAATTCACTCTGGGTCTTAATTGTGTTTTTCAGCAAACTGATTTAAAGTTCCCTGGGGCACACATACTGTAGGATTGTGACATATCACACCAGGTTAAGTCAAACTCAAAATGTTATGTGATATGACAGCGTGTAAAACACATGATTAACGCACCCACTGGGAAACTTGGCTTTATGAAAAATTGTGCAACAGGGAAACTTAGGGCAGTCTCTGGTAAATTGTCCTTTTAAAAAATAATAATAATAATAAAAAAAAAGACCCAAAAGTACAATACTATGTTATCTCCTGTTTGATATCTACATCCTTCTCCTTGGGATAAAACATCACTGTCAAAGATTAACACATATTTGTGGTCAATGCAAAAAAGAAAAGTTGTATTTCCCTTGGAAAAGAATGGATTTTTTGGCAATTTAGAATATGTGTGGGATGAAGAATGTACTAGAGATTCTTAAACATAGAATTTCACTCAGTACTTCCTGAAATTCTACATGCATACCACATCTTTTCTACCAGAGGATGTAAAGGTATCATTTGCCAATACAGGGAGAATAGTTCTCTTTTCTTCTCTGTGTAAGAATAACCATATCATGTGTCCACATTTGCTGGACAGAGAATATCCAGTATTACAGAGGTATCACAAAACAGGGCTATGAGCTACATCAGGTAGACTTCAGATCCAGTTTGCTTCCTCCTCCAGCACTGCTAAAGTAGCTCCTAAAATTGTCTTTCTCTGGCATGTTAATCTCAGTGAGATGCTGGGAAACACAGCTATTGGCAACTCTTCACTACTATGGTCCTGATGCACCTACTAAGAAACAGTAAATTTTTATATATATTTTTAGCTGTCCTCTGTAACAGCAAACTGCACTGTTATTTGGCAATTTTAAAAATTGATTTTTTTTTTTAACTTTCCCATCTTTTCCCTTCTCCCCTTGTCAGCTCTGAATTTAGAGGTTAATTTCAACTAAATTTGATAAGGATAGAATTTCAAAAATATTTAGTTTCTCTAAGTCTTGTCAAAATAGACAGCTGGCAGTGGACATAGATCCTCTTTGTGTCCTTTTGCAGAGGAAAGCTTAAATACCTCTCAAACCTCATTAAACAGAGGAGAATCCACACTGTCACTTACCTTTAGTGCTTGCCTGGGTCGGAAAGCAAAATCAAAATTCTTGAAACTTCTTGCTTTTTGTTGCAAAGTGCCTAATAAAATACTTGTTGCCTAGTTTGTTACACAGCCATTTTCTGTATAACAACAGACAGAGGAAGTACAGGAAGTCTAAGACACACAAAGGAATCACAAACATGGGACCCTGTGCACCATGACTAAGTGCCAGAGCACAACCAAGTTACTAGTGAGTACAACAGGTCATTTCCAACAAGGAAAAAACAACAGTCACTGTCATCTTGCTTACTTTCAGCATCATTTGTTTCAGCTTATGCTGACAGACCAGAATAGACCCCAAACTCTGCCAAATACCGAGAAAGTGAGATGTGAATCCTTACAACAGACCAACAGCTTGTACTCCAGCACTAATTCTACAACTGTCCTCTGAACTCTAGCCCTGAAGGTGATATGAGGAAAAATTTCTCTTTACTAAACTGCCTGAGCACAGCTGCAGACACAGTGAGAACTCCAAGATCTGTGTTTACTGGAAGCTGGGCTGGATGGAAGAGGGCACTGAGGGGCTCTGTGTGAACCACTTGCCTGCGACATGCTCCAGGTTGTGGTAAATCAAGCAGAGTTATTGCAAAGGTTACAACATCCTTATCCATTCCGTTTCCTTCATCATTAGCAGTAAAGCCTAATACTCAAGTGCTGATATTTAGACAAAAGATAAAACTTATTAGTCCACAGAGAGAGAAAGGAAAGGTGTTAGATGTATCTAGTCCACAGTCTGGTATATCTTAAAAGTAATCTACCTTTCAATTCTGTAGTTTTTGAAATTAAGGATTCATTAAAACTTGAGATACTGGCACTCACAGTTCCCACTGTCTTCTCCTATTTTGGTTAAATTTCAGAATCCAAAATGTTAAGGCATTCTAAGGATGACATTTGAATAAGGTGTTATTCCCTAATATAATGAGTTTTCTATAATCTATATAGATTGTATGGACTGGATTAAGTGTAATCCAGATGAGTAAATATCCTTTCAGTGGAATGACTCAGGGTGGAAAGCCACAAAGAGAACCATTTGTGCTGTTAAAGATTTGCATTCTAACCTGAAGTATTCAACTATTTTGGACTGAAATTGTAGATCATGCTGGGTTATGTAATGTTTAACATATTTGGAGATCAATAAGGAAGTATTTCTCTCTCTCTCTCTTCTTCTAGGAAAAATTAAACATATGTCCTGTTCCCATCCTCCCACAAGAACAATGAGAATGGCATAAAAATCAAGTGTTGTGAATGTGCAAGCTGTTGATTGGGATGTGTAAAATTTAAAGGTTATTATGTCTAAAGGGGAGCTTGCAAAAAATCAGATTATCCCTTGTTTGGAAAAAAAATTCATTTCTCAAATCATAGACAAAAAAATTCAGTCTTTGTTTTTCTTATTTAGTAATCAGCCTTTTTTCTTTCTGAATTCTGAAACAATACCGCTTCTCTTTTTTTTCCCCATATTTTTCCTTATGGGAACTTTAGTTAAGACACCTTGGAAATTGTTCTATTTCAAAGAAGCCCGTACTTGTGATTATAAAGAAATAGTCCAGGTAAATTATTGAATATTCTGGTAATCTGTGGTAGTCTTCTGTAAAGCAGACAGAAAACTTTGAAGTGATGGTGTGCTTGAAGTAGTGTTCTAAGCAGTCACTGACATACATACACATGGAATAATAAACATACTATTCTAACCCCCTTCAGGTCAATAAATACATTCCTGAGGTCTGGACAGCTTTCTGCAGAGTGCTACAGAAAGGCAGGGGTGCCTGATACTCTTATAAACTCCTTGCCTAAAAAAGCATGCTCAGCACTGAGCCTGTCCCCAAAGCTTATACCAAGTGCAGGCAAATTCTGCAGGCGGGAGTTAAACGTTTCAAATGTCTTTTTGTCAGAGGCACAGGTACGGAGCAGATCAAATTGCTGTAAGAAAAAACCCGGGCATAAGGAGGATTTGGAAGGCGTCACGGGGAGCCTTGCTCGCCTGCTGCCCAGCCAAGCAGCAGCAACAGCAGCTCCAGCTCCCGCCCGGGCTGGCGGAGGACTCAGGTTCCTCGCCCTGAGCCAGAGAAGCCGGGTGCGCTGCAGAGGTCACACATGCTGTCTTTTGGAAAAGAAGGCGGGGGCCGGGGGCTCTGGTCGGTGTGGGGGTTGTGTTTGTGTGTCCGTGTGTGTCTGTCCTTTTTTAATGGCCTGTTAGGCAGAAGCCTCAGATTATTTTAGGAGGTAGATATTGCTTCACTGCTGCACCCTCATGGTATTTAATGGGGTTGAAGCCAGTTGGATTATAGTGAAATATAACAGAATTCCATAGAAAGGACTTTTTTTTAAAAAAATAAATTAAAAAAAAAACAAACAACAACCTGTAGAACTTAATAACAAGGGCAGTCTTTTTAAAACAATTTAAAACCAACAGACATATTTTCAATGTAACATTTTGTTTCTGCTGTATTTTCCTTTCGGTTGGCTTAAAAATTCCATTGACAAGTTATCATTCTCTCCCCAGTTATATTGGATTTTTCTGTGAGAAGCAGTTGAAGTGACCGAGTAGTAATAGAAATGGACATCTCCATTAAAGAATAAGTTACCATGCGGTTGTGCTGCCAAACCAAAGCAGTGCTTTTGCTGGTCTGATCCTTTCTTAAAATAAAATGGTGAAAAAAAATGCTGGCCAGGTCTTACTAAGTATACTCTGAGTATACCTGTTCTTTCTTAGGCCCATGATTTTGCGAGTTGCATAAATTGTGGTTGGTGCTGAACAAACACATAGAGTGAGAAAAGAGACCATAGTCCAAAAAAACTTGCTATTTGAAAGCATAGCTCACCCAAACATAAACAATACATTATGTGAAAACATCAATAAGAAATGGCTTTGATTTATGAGCATGATTGTGGAAATGGCAAGACTCACATTTGTTTCTGCCACAGAGAGGCTTCCTCTAGTGTGAACGCATTACTCCTTTCTCTGCTGGTCTGCCAAGAGTTTCAGTATGAACATGAAGGGAAAAAGGCTCACTACAGGATTTCAGCAATTTATTACATGATAGGGCCTTATTTTTGCCCATTAATCCCAGACCTCTTTCAAATGAAGACATAAAATTATGTCAAGTTACTGAACGAGTTGTGATATTGCCAGCTCTTTGCTGAGGAGAGAAAACCTTTCAAATTATTTCTTTTGGGACTGAGATACAAGCTTTCTCTGTAAACTTGCTCTCTCCCCTAGCCATCCGCTCAGTTTTCATGGCTTTCTGCTATTAGTCATCACCTTAACTGCTGAATTGTGGGACCAATGGTATCATTAAAAATAGCTTTAAATACTGCTAATGTGAAAACTTTGTATTGAAGATAAAATCTGTGTTCAAGAAGTATAATATGAACTTACTTTACATGTAAGACTGAGAAGGAATTTTGGGAAGGACAGTTTGTTAGCTGGAAAATACATTTTTTAAAGTTCTTGGATGTCTGAGGAGTTTTAGTGGAAGACTGTGCTTTTCATAAATATGTCCAAGAAGTTCTAGGCAATCCAAGAGAGAAGACAACAAACTCCAGGCCTTGGAGTAAATGAAACTTAAAAGCAAAAAGCTGATAAGCTACAATTCAAAAAGAGTACTGATTCAATAGATTTAAGCCATGTTCTCCTAACTGAGGGTGGCAAACATCAAAATAAGAAACTGGGTATGTTAATCACCAAAAGACAGAGGAATTAACTGATATTCAAATTATTTCAAAGTGAATAACTGGGTCTATGCACATCTGAAATGAGACTGGAAATACTACAAAGGTGTACAGCTCTACAAACAAATAAAACATGGGCATGGAAATTCAGACCTGCATTCAAACTTTGAGAAACTGATAAATAATAGATTCTGTTAACTGAACCTAGGCTAGAGAAATAACCACCCTCATTACACACTTCTGAATTGAAGTTCTCTTGGCAAATTAAAAAGCCGTAGCTCTGTCTGACTCTTCCTGCCATGGAAGTTGATATCTCCGCATCTCACCTTTAATTCTTTCTCTCAGTATTCAGTGTCATGTACTGTACCTCCTTATATCCGTGTCAAAGAAGGGCTGGAGAATAAAATGGAGAAAACTTTAATATTTACTTTAATTGTTCCACTTGAAGTACTTAGTTCAGCTAAGCAACAATAACTAGATGTTCATACTAGGTGTAAAAAAAATGGAACCTCCAAGCCTTTGTTTTTTAGTTTATTTTTTTAATTCTGATGCACAGCCAGTTCCTTATTCTATCCATTTTTAATTTGCTTCCGTTTCACATATGGTTGTTCTCTGCTCTACTGTACTTAAAATTTTTCTCAGTGATGTGTTGCATATCTGTGCCCAGAACATTCTCCAAGGAGATTTTTAGTGAGTGCTGTTTCTTTCCAGACTTTTGAAGAGCCTGCCAGAACCAAGTCTTTGCTGCTGTGGGATGAGTTTCAGGAAGGGCTGGCCCATCTGAGGCATGGGGTACATCACAAAAGATCCCTCTTGCCCTTTTCCCATTCCCACAGCCTGCCACCAGACCCTGCATGCCCTGTGCACCATGCTGTGCCCCTCCTGTGTGCTGGCCCTACAGAGCAGTCTGGATCAACAGTTTACAGCTGGCATCCTGAAGGCTTTCTTTGGTACCTAAACCTAGGATTAGAATTAGGATAATCCTGCCTCAGGTAAAGGATGCCCAGACAATCTGAAGCCAGCCTTGTTAAGAGATCTTAACCCTCCACCAGAAACATTGCCACTCTATGTGGTATTTTTGTACATCATGTCATGATGCTGCTCATGGGTGAACAGATTTTGGCTCTGGGACATGGAAGGCCACAATGACCCAGTCAACAGCAGTTCAGATTTCAAATGTGAGGTAATCTGATGCTTATTGTCCTCTTCATACAGGAGAAGGGAGATTAGATGTAGTTTAATTAGGCTCCAAATTCATTAAATTGTGCGGGAGAAGTGCATTCATCTTACAAAGAAAAAAATCTTTCTACCCTTGGTCATTCTCAGTTTCCAACCTGGACAAAAAGTTGTTACTGGGACCTTTGGCCTCCCTCGGTAAAAGGATGAAGACAGTTGATAAAAAGAAACAGTATTTTCCCCAAGTAACCAAACATTGTGCCAAGTTCCTTTTTGCTTTAACCTCCCCAGGGGTCTTTTTCTTCTTTATTAATGAACCAGACCTTCTGTAGAATGGGTATCTACATTGAATTTCTTCAAAATTATGATAATTTGAATTTAACCTTTTGACCTGTCTAATATTTCCTTTACCTGCTTAGGGAAAGGAAAAAACCATCCTAAAGGAGACATGGATCTGGTTTGCTCCTGCTGGTGAGACAAAGTTCTTTGGCACATAAACTGCACAGGTACTTTGCTTTCCTCTGGCCTTTGAAGAACAGCGGGGGCTTTGAAGCTTAATGGGTGTAAGTAATATTTAATGATGAAGTGACACTTGTTAAAGGGAGGATCCAACCAAAATGCACTTGATTTTTAAATGACATTTGTAACTGTTTAAATAAACAAAACATAAGTTCAGCTGGATCAAGAAAAAGCCTAAAATCCGAGCCGTTTTAAAACTGGTAGTTCACACATTTTTGGTTTCTTTCCTCACAAAATTGCTAACATGACATGCTTATGGAAATAGTGAAATAAAGGGCAGAATTTTTTTAAGAGTAGAAAAATGATCAACATTTATTGTAGCAGATTTACAGCTAATTTTTGTAGTACTACTGACACATCCTATCAAACTTGTAGGTTTCCAAATATTATATTACTAGATTTTTGAATCTTATTAGTGGTTTTGCATGTATAGTGTTATTAAATTTGTTGTTTTCTAATATGATATGAGAAATTGTTATGATATCAGTCTTTCCAATAATATCTGCAATTTTAAATCCTTATATCATGCTTCTTTTTTATCACAATAAGTAATAAGATATATGGATTATTTTTAGCATTGAGTTTTTGCTGCAAAAACTATCAGGTTTCCATAGTATTTATAAATTCTAATTGGTCCTAAGACCGCACTAAGTTAGAACGATGTTTATTTTTGAATGCAGGGGGAAGGGGAGGAATATTTTATCAATTTACATAGATTTTATAAGGCTGGAAATTCTGGAGTCATCACACAGCTTAGGGCAAAATCCTACTGTTATGCAATATGGTTGCTGAGGAGGGGGCAGTGGAGGGGTGCTGGTAGCTGAACCAACCTACTTGTGCAGAACTGGGTAGAACAAGGCAGCTGGGAGGAGAAAATGTTCAGGAAACATACCCTGTGGTGTGTACCCTGCAGGCTGCCCCGTGCAGACTGGCTGATATTGGTCTCAGAGGTGCTGGCTGGAAGGGCAGCAGGTCCTGGAGGAGGCAGCAGCCTGTGGGTGCAAGGAGGGCCCTGGTCCCTCCCTGCCCTATGTCCCAGCACCCAGCTGTGTATCAGGCTACAGTTTACTTGTGAGAATGGCTAAAGAGACCTTAAAATCTTGATGATTTTACACTCTCCTGAACAACTTCTGACATTTCTGCAAATGGTTAGTGCAAATATCCATGGATGAAGACGAATCAGTATTTTACAAATGAGTTTGTTTGTTGTCTTGAAAACACAACACACTATTTATGCATTTTCTCAGGAGATAACTGTTTATGCTTATTCTTACAGGAATTTTCTGACATTCTCTTCTTTATATTTTTTATGATCTCATTCCACTAGACACTTACGTTCTAGAGGAGCTTAGCTGAACTTTAACAAAAGACTTTGGACTTAGTTTCTTTTCTTTCTGCATAACTGAGAATATGCACTACTGTTCGGATCTAAAAGCACACTGTTGTGAAGAACTTGGTGAAGAATCTTGTCGTCTGCAAAGTGAGAAAACTCAGAGTAAATAATGTCTTCATGAGAAGATAATGCTTTACCCAGAAATCTATTTTTTTAAATTACTAAATCACTTCAAACATTTTCAGAATTTAATGAAAACAATATGGTGTAGCTCTTGATGTTGGCTTCTACAATTTGTGTGTTATTAATTAAACTCTCGAGTAATATAATAACTTGACTGTTGGAACCTCTCTTTGCGTTTAAAATACATGCAGACATTGGCTTCAATTATAAATAGACCATAACTCTAAAGGCTTAAACTGAAAATTAAATTATTGAGGAACAAATTGTTAAATTTATGCTATATTCCTGAGAAATTATTTTTGTGCATTTTAATTTTATTGCGTATCTTATATCTAAGCATCCTTTATCAGCAGCAATTTTTTGTTGCTGTGGCAATGTGCACCTCTCTATTCACAGCCGTGCACACACACACACACACACACACACTTGCACACTTAAGTGTGATTTCCGGAGCAACGATCTGCACATATCTAAGCAGGGATAAGCTGGTCTGAGATAGAACTAACATGCCATTATCTCTGCCATCTACTTTTTGAAAAGCTGTTCTGCAGAACTCTGATTAGCTACATGACATTACAGAGGAATTCCAATGCTCCTGCTTTTGTTGAATTACCAGTACAATTTCTACAGTTCCAATGGACTTTGCAAAAGGTTCATGGTTTGGCATGTAACTCTCAAAAATCAGACTGTTTTCAAGCATGAGTTAGCAGTTGTTACGGGAGTCACAGTTCCATTATCCACCTCCAGTAAAATCAATTTATGAAAGTGTTTTGCCATACTTAACCTTTACTGACGGTCAGGCTTAATGCCTATTACCATCAGTGGAGAGGTTCCCACGGACTGAAATAATTTTTGGTTTTAAGAACTCTGTTTGTAAGACTTTACATTGTAAAGTCATTTGTCAGTGGCCTGGAATCTCTGAAATAAAAGAGGCCAAAGGGATTGGGGTTGTCCAATAATGGATTATAAACTTGTGGCAGCCTTTTTTGAGAGCATTTGTTCAGTCAGCTATAGAGTTAAGCAGACTAGATCTATATGGAAAAATCTAATATAGAAGATTTTGTTAGAAAAAAAGGTTTCAGGGCTTTCCCCCCTCCTTCCCCCCACCAAAGCAACGCGGACATGATTAGGCATATTGTAAAATGAGAAAATGTTTAAATAAATTATTTTTAGACTTCAGGGCAGATGCTACTTAGTACTGATTGAAACATTCTGCATCATCACAAATTTTACAAGTTTATATTTTGTTACAAAAACAATGAACAAATAAAAAGCAATAGAATGTTTTAACCAATGCCATATTATAATCTGTCAACAGATTATACATGACTATTTTTGGCAAGTGTTGATATAATATAAAAAAAATTACAGGATGATAAAATTAACTTTGGAAAAAACTACATTTTCCAAAATAAAAAGGTTTCTAAAAGGTAATTTTTTTTTCAGAAAAAATATTTTCTAAAAAGAATAGGAATGAAACTTAAATATTATTATTTTCCCATAGGTTAGAAATTTATAGTTTTTGACCAGGTTAAACCTTGTTCCAAGTTAATTTTGGACTTTATCTAGCTCAATATTCTCAATATTAGAAGCGTCCAGAGAACAGTTATGAATAAGGCTTTCCTCATTTACTGCTCATATCTTTTTTTGTGTGTTTTCACAAAAGAACCAAAACAACCAAAACAAACAAAACCCCAAACAAAACAAAAATAAAATAAAATAAAATAAAATACTAACTCAAAACATGCTTTAGAACTAAGGAAAGCTACGAACCCAATTTCAAAGCACTCTCTTCCCCCACTTGAAGGGAAAGCATAAACTAGCAGTAAATCTTTATCAAGGTAAGGAACAAGCTTCATGATCTGAGTTCAAGGGATAAAGCCACTGAGGAAGAGTGTGTTAGAAACTGTGAACATTATTTTTGTATCTCCAACATCAACAAGGTATTTGGTTAACTGAGTTGCCAATGTAAAGCCAAGCAGCTACAAACCAGCTGTACACAGCTGTATGTACTCCTCCTGCAGAGCCATGTGTAGATTTTGCCACAAATCCAGTGTTGGCTCCAGAGGCTTTGGTGCCCTGGGGTAACCGGGAATTTCTGTGCCTCCAAGCACAAGTTTACTTACTCAGGCACAAAACATTGCTCTGTCACCAAAATATTTCTGCTCTCCATGGCTGCCTATCTTACACATTTTTCTTCAGCACATCAGAGGTGGGGTTTCTTCACTGAAGATCCCAAGCCATTTAGGAGTATTCACAACTCCTGTTCTTTCATTTGTCATTGAAATTCCTTCTCAATACTGCTTACATTTTGGAGAATATGGGTTGTCAGATGTAAGAATTCTGGGTCAAAAGCCTTCCACTTCTCACTCACTTGGAAACAAGAGACTAAGAGTCATATCCAATTAATGCTGCTTTTATCATTTTGGATAGATTTTCTAAAGTGCCCTCCCGTTCAACTTCTTTTGCAGGAGATGTGGCTCCTCAAACTTAATAGTTCTGCCAGATAGGATGACAAATCCGCATCCACCAAGAAACATGCTGATAACAATAAAAACAACATCCCACTACCATCATCATAAATGTGTACCCTGTCTTGTAAATTGGCCATGGATTTGTCATCTAAGATAGAAGAATCCACTGACCTACCTTTTGCCAGAGCAATGGCTATGAATTGAATCCTCTAACCTTGGAAAAGAAGAACCTCCTCTGAAATACCTACAATGGTGACAACTCCTCTATGCTTACTTGCCTGCAGCACTGTGCAGTTGATTTTGGATATAAGCATTTTAACCTTTAAAATCTCTTTTATGGTGTCCTAGTGGGGTGCAAGCCTTGTCTAGTACTGATTTCAAATTTCATATAAATCCTTAATTAAGAACTAAACTCAATCCTTGATTATCTGGCACTGAAGTAAGAGCAATTTGCATTCTATTTCAGTGGTTACTTACAAATTATTATTGTTTTTACTGACAATGAGAGGAAAGGGTTAATGTTTATATTCTATTAAGAGTTCTCATACTGCACTTCAAATATTGAGACAAGGAAGAATGGTTTTATTCATTAAAAAAGTGGCCAAATACTTTATTCTCTGTAAGTCACAATGACTTGAAGTAATCTTTATATTAATTTTGAAGACTTTTGTCAATCTTTATATGGCCTCATAGCTACAAGAGAGCCAGGATCATTAACTTCAATTATTCATCTTAAAGGTCTTTTTGTGAACTGCACTGTAGGCAGAAAAATCTGCTAAGAATGTGCATAACTCTTAGTTTCACAAAATTTTAACAATTTGGATGTAATATTGTTTTGTGTTTGTACGCAAGAAGTTTAACACAAAGAAAAGCAGGAGCTTTAAGGAGTATTTTCTCCACATATAGATGAACTTCACAACTATTCATTCTAAGCTTTTATGGGGATTAAGCAGTTTTTGAGTGCATAGCCTACAAATAATTTTCTAAAGTACATTTAAAAATATTCATAATGATTAGGCCATAAATAGATGTATTACTAACATTCATTGGTCCCTGGATCAACAACTCACCAGGGAAAAGAGCAGAGAAACATGAAAGCTGATTCAAGAAAGTTTCAGGGGGAGAGAAAAAAACCTTAATGAATATCTAGTGCAGTTGAAGATGTTACAAGGATAAAAATCACCTAATTAAGAGATAATCTCTCTTACTTTGTAGCATAGGAGCAATAAATGACTGCAGAGATTGAGTAATCAACAAAGCTAAAATGGGGTCTTTAAACAATCTTCAAACTTGTTTAGCATGCTTGTGACAACACAAGCAAGATTACTCCAAACTCTCTGGTGATGTAAATAAAAACAACTCCATTGATGTTGTTGGAATGGCACACTGTATGTCAGCACATATTTTAACCTAGTTTTCTTTCCTCCCTTGTGAGGGAACTTACTTATTTTGCACTGCCATCTTGGTGATTGCATGTTGGATATTCAAAAGCCTGCCAGAGGAGTAACTGAAGTGGTGCAGTTATCAGGGACTGAGTGAAATCCCAGCTCCACTGACTCCACAGAGAAACTTCAGAGACCAGATTTCTCACGTCAGATGCGCAGGATTTATTGGCCTATTTGTGAAGGGATGGAGTCCATACCTAAGTGCTTAGAGATACACTTCTAAATTAATAATAGAGGCATGATATTCCAGCAGGGAGTATTCACACTTTCAATTAAAATCCAAATATCTATGACAATCTGAAAAGCTTTTATATCTTTATTTTAAGAAATGTCTTCAAGGGATCCAGAATTCAGAATGCTGACCTCTGCCTTCCTGGGTCAACTGGTTGCTACAAATTGGTAGCACTGTGGGAAATAATGTTTTTATATAGAAAATACCTTCTCTTTAGTGAAGAAAAAAGAAAAACACAACCATGTTTCCTTCTTTCCTTTTTTAACTGAGGTTGGAATATGCTAAAACATTAAATATCCCTCCAGCAACCAACTCTCTGAATTCAAAGTTGGCAGCTTCAGTCTGTCCGTAGTTACCACAATTCAGAATTGCACATGATTTTTTCCCTTTCTTTTCCTAACTAAGCTGGACTTTTTCTTTACTCATCGAGGAATTGAAATCACTTAATTATGCTGCACCTTACTCTGAGTGGGGTCCTACTGACATTTTACCTTGCATATGTAGTGCTGCAAGATTTGTTTTACAGATGATTACATATTATTCCATCAGATTGCGCTATTTAAACAAAGGGTCATTTTTAAAATTACCTGTACTATGTAAGGAGATAGCCTTTGATTTAAATGGTAAAAAAAACAAAACAAAACAAAACAAAACAAAACACATTGATTAAACAAAAAAACCCACCTGTTGTTACAAAGAATTCATAAAGATGAAAGTTCAGAGACTAACACTCTGTTTGCGAGCCAGAGACTAGGAAGACAAAACTTGTATTCTGTCTCCTACTCAGTGTGTATTTACTTTAAACCTAACTTCAAGGTAAAAACTAAACTCTCCTGGAAAGAGTAAAGAAAATATCTCTGTGTATTTCTTTAAAGTCAGGCTTCCTTTAAACAGTCACTGCTACAAATGCCTAACAGTGTGCGTAACTGATACTGAATATGGTCTATGTGAGTCTTACCTGCAATCAGCAAATTCATTTAAGCACTCAAGCTAATACTAAATGCAGGCACTAATAGAGGAAAATGCACTCTCAGAGACTTGTTTCTTTGAGTGAATGAGTTATGCTAGTAAATAACATTTTGGCTATTTATATTAGTCTATAAATGGCATTTTGGCTACACCTTTTGCATGGAGATGGGAGTACATAAGGAAAGATTTACCATGTTTTACATTAATTGAACACTTTCTGGTAATGCTACATGTCAGGATGTTCCCAGGAAATAATAGAGGAAGCAATATCTAAGAATATGCAATAATAGGGTTGTGGAACCATAATTATGGTCCATGGCTAAAATCACAACCAAGTCTCCTAATGATATCTTATTTGGTATCTCTTTATTTCAAGTACGGTCTTTTACTTTGTTTGGAGTATTATTTTGGTTTGAAATATAACCAGGTTTAACCAGAAGACAGTGTGTTAGAGATAAGCAGCATGAAGAAAGCAAGTTATGCCTTTAAGTTATTTTTGAGTTACAGTTTGTCAGAGATACCTTGGTTTGGATTTACCGATCAATACAAATTATTCCTTTGATGTTCACAGCACTCACATGGACTTCTTAAAACACATTTCAAACCTTGAGAACTCTCACAGTAGAAAAAATTACTTGTGTTCAATACTTAACAAATTTGCTACCATGATATTCTTAAACTACACCTTAAAGAACCAAGCCAGAAAGAATGAGAGAAGGTAAAATGTTCCTTTAGGTTACTTTTGAGATGATAAGGGGACAAGAGTTCGTGTGTTGGAGGAAGGGGAAAAGGGTGACCAGGACACAGATTTCCAAAGAAAAATCCAGGAAACTTCAGTTCTTCCACAACAATTGAAGTTATTTTTGTTATCTTTTAATGGAACCACCTATTTCAGAGGAAGCTGAAACACCTATCATACAATCTATGAATTCTTGCATAAGTTTTCTTGAGTATTGAGAAAATATGAGGCAAGCACAGAGGTATTTTGTTTTCTCTAAGTTAATGGAGAATTAACCTGTCTTTTTAGACTTAGATAATCTGAAGATATAAAGGAAGAGCCTTGAAATAGGAAACTGAGGCACAGTAAAACCGTAGGAAAAAACTTGAACTAAAACATGTTTTCCTAACAACAAAAGTCACAGTGCAAATAAGAAGTTTACATATATCAACACATGGCTTTTAAGCAAGTAAAGAATGTTATAGCATATGCACCAAACAACAATTTAATTAAAAGGATACTCTCTAGCATTTTAAAATACAGAAGCAAATTTTTGAAGGGCTACAACTGCCAAAACAAACAAACAAAAGCAGCTATAAACCTGGCAGTGAATCAATGAAGTACTTCCTGCAAAAATGTGATAATTTTTTTGTTGTTGCAGTATTATCTTTAAGTATCAACAACAGTGAATGTTATTATATATGCAGATCTAGGGCATGGTGGGCTGTCTATGAGAATATGGTCAGATCACAAGGTTGAAGCTAGTTCATACTAATAACATTTATTTCAACTATCTTGTGTGAGCTTATTTGGTTAAATTAGCTTTTGACCACTGTCAGATGAAGACCAAAGTTTCTTGTAATGTC